>NW_026962789.1:0-29424 GCF_032445375.1 Bacillus rossius redtenbacheri
GTTGAGCTGAATATACGGCTCCAACCATGCCGACTGCTCAAACTGAAGGACTCTGTGTATCTTAGTAACCATCAACCCGTGTGATACTGCTTGCTGGAGGTTTCTGTAGTGTACAATGTAATGTTCCTTATTTTCCAGCGTTGTCATGAGTTTCGATTGCTTTGAGCCAGGCGGACATTGATTCACGGGAAGAAACGGCAGGTCTTTGTGACTTTCATGGAGCTCGGGAGGGTACTCCACATCACACTCGATAATGTACCCGATAGGAGAATCATCCGGTACAGACATAACATCAATGGATGTGTCTGACCATTTGAAATGACGAATGGGGAGCGGCAGAGACATTGCCCACCCATACAAATTATTGGCATCAATGTACTCCAGATAGGTGGATGGCTTGGATGCATCATATGTCTCAGGCACGTAGGTGTTATTAGCCACACAATGCCTCTTGATGCTTTGCGCTACACCACCGCGAATACCTGCTTCCACAAACATGTACATGTCATAATCTGTCAGAAGCTCGAGTTTTACACCTGTGGTACGAAGCATCGCGTCGAAAGCGAATCCTGGACAAGAAATGTAGTGCGAGGGGTCTAGACTGTACGTGTCCAAGCAAAGACTGCGAAAATTCTCGAACACATCCGTCAGGATCAGGACATCTGTCTTTAGGTACAAGTCAGCGTACTCCCCCAAAGTAGCACACTGAAACTTGTCCCAGACTTTCCCTGCATGAGCATACTCCATCTCTGAAATCCCTGAATCAGTCAGACTATTGTAGAAATCATCGATAGGTGGAAGACAAGTATCGTCTAGTCGAACAAAAGAATCTACAAAATCGTATGGGAATACTCCTTTGCGGGTAACCAATTCCAGCTCATCAGGAGCGAAAAACTCAGCAGTACTGACAAACTTGTCTGCAGGCAAGAACTCAGCGAGCGAAGCGAGACCACGACTCATGAAGCGGAACGTATCTACAAACTGAATGCTGAACTTATCATGTAACTTCTTAGAAAAAGTTATCAGCTTCTCCTCTGAATTCGGAATTATGAAAATTTCTTTAGTGTCGTACCCTAACTTCCTGATAATGAAGTTCTGGTCGTAGGCCAGGTTGTGGAAGAACACAATCAACTTTTTTGGTCTGCGCCTGAGAAGGTTGCAGTCATTACATGCAGGCCCAATAAATTCGCCGGTGAAGTGATTATGATCACGGACTTTCTTTGAATTTCCCCCGAACTTTCCTCCACAGTAGCAACAACATCTTGCTTGCAGAAAAGCGGTGTTTTGAGCATGCGTGAGCGGAGTCATTGGAACAGATGTGGAAAAGATTTTCTGGACATCATGTCCAATTTCCACAATGCGAGAAATGAACTTATCTTCTGCGTCACAACCCCTATACACTTCAGGCTGTGAAGGAAGTGAAGAAGTGAGGTGTGCAGGGATGATGGTGTTATCCACTTTCATGTAAATGCAGTAGCTATATGCCTTATGCTTTTGATACTGCAGCGTGTATGGCTCATCAGGATTCGGGTGACATGTATGGATTTTCTCTAGAATAGCCTCAAAGTCGCAATATACCACGATAGGCATCTTATCGGCATGGTGGAAGTTTTTGAACTTCAGAACAGGAGGCTGACCATTTTCATCAACTTGAGGCATTTCCATCCTAACAGCAGCATGCTGTTTGCAGAGCTCACTGTGTTTTTCCAAACACCGAAGACCCGTGAGTCCTGTAACCCTATCCCGATCATCGTAATGCTTAAAGCATCTTTTGCAAACATGAATAGCCTCAGTGTGTGTAGTGAGTTGGGAGCGAACCAGGACAGAAAAATTTTTAATGAATGTGAAATGGGACAAATTGTCATTGACCAAGAGCAGCAGATCGAAATGATGTTCTTTCTCTTCAGGAGCGACTCGTGCAGGAACAACATTCAGGTTCTCGTCGATACTGTAAATGTTGATGGAGACTCCGGGGTTCTGTTTTTCAAACAGCGGTATTTGCTTGATTGGAGTAGGGAAGTCAATGTTGCTGAAGTTGAACTTCCCCTCCAGGTCACGGTAGCGCTGGTTGACACGTTCAGGATGCTCACCTTCCACGTACTTAACAAGAATTGACCACTTGAAGCACATGTGATCTTCGAGGTTTTGCGGATTGATCACAGCGTATTTGTCTTTGATGGAAGTAGGTAATTCTATGTAGGAACTGGCACGGAGTGGATCAAGCTTGTTTATTCGGAGTTGAAGTCGCTTAACGGTCGACAAAGTCCATCCGGATCCCTTTCCCATGTAGTCTTCCTCCTCCTTGCAGATCTTGGAGATGGACTCGGTAACTGCCTCCTCCACCTCATGAACTGCGTAGAGGGGAACATTCATGGTTTTGAAGGCCCTCTTGTCTTCACAGGCATCTACTGGTTTTTCGTAGTCGCACTCAAGAACGACATTAAACTTCAGCGGTCCATTCTCTTCAATCTCCTCCTCAAGTTGGCTTATTATTTTTGCCTTGATGGAGTCCAGGTACGTACAAATGTCCTTGGCAGAACTTGACGTATTTACAGCAATGTAAGTCTTCAAGTTGCCCTTGAATCCCACTTCGGCGGTGATGAAGCCATGGGTATTGGCCAAACCCGCGCCGGTCACCACCTTTGTTCGGCTGGTCGATGGTTTAGGCAGTACTGCTGGCTTAACTGCTGCCATCCTCTGCTTCTTTGTTGGAGGCGGAGCAGGCCCCTTGCACACCTTAATGTGGTTGCGAAGAGTGTCAGCCCTGACGAACTCTTTAGCACAGTTCGTGCAGGAATGTGCTATGCGGTTAGGGTTTAGTCCGCAAGCCGACTTCTCATGTAGTCTGGCGACATCAGCACGGGCGAAGGCCTTATAGCAGAAGCTACACCGGGTGCCTGATGTCGTGGCGACAGCACCAGTACATGTTGAAAGGTGCTGCTGCATCTTGTCGCTGCGTGCGACCATCTTCCCACACAGGTGGCACTGCTGGAAGTCACGAAGCTGATTCTCAGCACACTGACGCTCGTGCCGGTAGCGGTTGTTGCCTGCCGTGAAGGTAGCAGGATAGAAACGGCATTTCTGCATGGTTGATGCCATCACAGCTATCTGTAGTCCGGTCTCGACGTACGGAACACGCGAAGGAAGCTCGACGTACGGAGAACTGTAACAAAATAATTAAGAATACAATCTTGCTAGATGTTAACATGAAAACAAACATAACCTCAAAAACTCTAGCCCTCAAGCTTACTAACCTAAACTGATGGCGATGTTACTAAATAAAAAAAGTTTCAAACATAACCTCAAAACTCTAGCCGTCAAGCTTACTAACCTAAACTGATAGCAATGTAACTAAATAAAAAAAGTTGCAAACATACCCTCAAAACTCTAGTCCTCAAGCTTACTAGCCTAAACTGTTAGCAATTTTACTAAATAAAAAAGTTACAAACATAACCTCAAAGCTACTCCTTCATGTACAATCCTAAAAAATGGTAGAATATTTAAAGTACTGATTAAAGTTAAAGCTGAAAAATTATTCAATGTTAACTAAACATGTTCAAAACTAGTCTAATGCACAACCTAACAATGCTAGAATATTTAAAGTGCTGTTAAAAGTTTAAGCTAAACAATTCCTGGTTACCCACACATAAGTTTAAGTCCAAGTCCTGCTGACATACACTAAAGTTCAAGTACAGAGAAGTAGTTAGCTGAAAAATATTACTGATAGCTTATACAAAAGTTCAAGTACAGAGAAGTAGTTAGCTGAAAAATATTCCTGCTAGCTTATACAAAAGTTTAAGTACAGAGAAACAGTTAGTCGAAAATCCAAAGCTGAAAAAAATATTCCTGCTAGCATACATAAAAGTTAAAGTATACAGAAAAAATTAGCTAATAACCTAAAAGAAGTTTAAGCTGATAACCTACAAAAAAGTTTAAGCTGAGAAACATATCGAAACATGTAGCATACCTCAGAAAATGGTGCAGTGGAGCTGTAGAAGGCGATGTAGCGTTGGCGGTAGGAATCGTGGTAGCAGCGAAACTCACACACGAACTAACTCACTCAAACTCCAAACTCACAATGAAGCTCCGACCCTCTAATCCTGTCCTTTTATAGTCGCGGACCTCCCAATACAGCCAATAGGAACAGAGTATTTTTACCGAACCTACCAATAGGAATGTAGTATGTGGAGGGGAAGTACCTTTGTCTTCGGAAAAACCCAGCATGACTCATGCGCAGGTCGTGGCAGGTCTATGAGAGGTGTGGAGCAGATACCCTACCACTGGTGAGTCGGGTAAAACCACTAATGACCTAGGTGATAAGGCGGCGAGGCACTGCATGCATCGTGACTCATCACTCAGGAATGTCGTCTCGCAGTGCTGAGGGGGGCCCGAACAATATACGTGACCGTGCATGTCGTAGCAGGTCCATTAGTCCGCGACTTTGTGGCGCCACGAGGTGCTCAGGAATGTCTGAACCTGCCACAAACAGCTCGTCAACAGTCCAAGCACTCGAGCTGCAGTCATGACGCACATGCTACAAAAGGTCTGCGACTTTGTGGCGCCAGCTGACACTCGAGCAGCTAAATAGTCATTATAGATATGTAAGGAAATAAATAAATCAGGTAAGTTTAATACATTTATTAAAAGTAAGAACACATTACAAAACTAAAACATTAAAAATTTATTCTACATTTATTATCTCCGACATACTTTTTAAAATCTTTTGCATTTCATTGCGTACAATCCGTTGAACATCCGCAGTATGCAGGGCTGCTGGTTCGAGACCGAAGAAAGTACTTGTAGTTTTCAAATTGTTTTTAGCAGGCTTGCGAGGATTTTTTTCTTTCTGGTACACTTTTCGCACGTTGGAAATTTGTTCTTTCGTGGTTAGAATACCAATTTCACTCGTAGTAATACAGTTTGCTGCAGGATTGTAGAATTGTATAGTAGCACATTCAGGTGAATGAAGAGGTAGTCTTTCTTGATTCTTGGCGAACTCAATTACTTGATCGATAGAACTCGGTAGTACAGTTTTTTCCCTCATGTAAAACACGGGGCACTGTCCGTAAATTTGACAGCTAACAATATTTTGACAATGTTCGTATGAATTCAAGTCATCGGAAACTATAGTATGAAATAGTCCGTCACATGTCTCCGTATAGCTTTTTAAGTCCCCGCCATTCCAGTAAGAGTAGCTTACCTGGGATAAAGCTTGTTTCACACTGACGTACGGATTAGCAGGATGAAACGTCTGCATTCTGAGGCTTCCAAACTCGTACTGACCGGCTTTTTACATATACTACCGATCGGCTTTTACATATAACCGGTTAAAACCTGTCTGTATGACTCATCGCTTAAAAATATATGCAAACAGTCGGCGAATTCATTCACAGAAACCATGATAGTGGTGATGACAGTTACAATCACAATTAATTTCTGTAGAACTTGTTTCTGTATTAGGTACATTATCTAAAGTATTAATATTAAAAACAGGACATTTTGAAGAATCACACGTTTTAGTTTCAAATATTTTTATTACCGATTTCTCTCCATGTAAATAACCAACATGACAACCATCTTTACACTGTTCGGAGAACACAACATATCCGTCCGAACTATAAGTAATGGTTTTATGACCCTTTAATAAAATCACATAATCCATGTCCTCACTGTAGCGCAACATTTTACGTACTGAGACATTATTATGTAATACACATTATTTTAAATAATTTCATGTAGTTTCTTGCACCATCCACGACTGTGCGGTGTTGAAGGTGTGTCTTGTTCAGGCCTGTCATTGTCGAAACACTCGGTGCACGGCAGGCAATCCACTATGTCCGGATCATTTTTCAAATTTGTAGACAAGTAGTCGAATACCCACTTTATTTGATTGGCTGCATACACCAGCAAAAATTCTTTAGGTAAGTAGGGTAGTTCTTCTGTCTTGTCGAGTTCAGTAAGCATACCACACTTTCCAAATGCTAGAATGGCAGACATTGTTTTTTCGTTGCACATTTTTTGTCGTTGCACAATCAGGTTAGTCTGACACATCCATGGAATTGTCGGAACTGGAATCGTCCTCGTTGTCAGAAACAGCCCAAGTCGGCTTATCGGCCAGCCATTCGTCCAAAGCTTTCGAGTTACACTCTGCACACTGCAACCTCTTTTTACGCCGTTGACATTCATGTAATTTATCGGCATATTTCACAACAAGGTATGCAAGTGGCGGGCAGCAAAACTCGCTTTGTAGGTCGACAATATTAACACTATTTACAGTACCTCGACAAATTTTCTGCAGCCAGAACTTCTGTTGACGGTCAGCCGCGTAGATCGTACCACTTAGTAGATTTCTTACAGTGTTACCGATCTTGCGGAATGGAAGTTCACCTTGACACCAGTGAAGCCCATGTTGAGTGCAGGATAGTCGAATGTTGGTTTTCTTGCATCGCTGATGAAGGTAGTTCCAATCGTATGGTGGCTTAAATGTTTTTACTGTAGTCACACCATCTTTACCCGTAAATGCAAGTTCTTTAAGAACGAACCCGTTCTGTGAGTTCAGTCCTTGCTCGTTACACGTCATTCTGATACTGACTCAACCGTTTTGAATTCGCTTTCTTATATAACCACGGAACTATTTTTTTTTGGCACCATTTCCACAAAACCCATGTATTCATCCGCGAGCTTGTTTCAACCTGCCCACAGTATTATTTTCGAAGTTGTGCAAGCGAGGGACAGTCATACTCCTTCTGAATATCTATTATGTTAATTTCCGGTTTACAGTACTTATTTAACAGGCGTTTTTGTTCGATCCCCGCCACATGTACATCACCAAATAAAATCTTATTGAAATAGTTTTTAATTTCTTCATGTGGAATATCGCCATCGTCCCATCTGAGGCCATGAAAATTTTTCGTAAGCCATTGGTTTGTAGACTTTGATTTTTTGTCCAAGTCGTTCCATTAAAATTGAGGTTTGAATACACAGGTAATTGAACTTCCGTTGCTGTAAGTTACACTAAGTTCTTTCACTACAATACCAAACTGGGACTGGAAGGCTTGTATGTTACAGTACATGCTCGCTCGGGTGTTTAGACACGACTGATGTAATCACACTAATATTTTAACCATTTTATCCCTCGAGGTATTTGTGGCTAAACGATCGTGGATTATGAGAGCATAAGCTTTCGTGTCTCTAGGAATATTTTCAGAGGCTGTAATTTCGATCCTACAGTCAATTATATTTGAGTTAATACGATCGTCTTGTGCGGAAACATCAAAAACTAGAAGGGGTGTCATGTTCTTATATTTTTCCGGGTCAAGTGTAGCAGATGCTTGTCTACCAAAATATGCTTGTTGAAATCTTGAATACATTTGATACGCCATTAGGAACAAACCATTATTAAAATTAGCATTTAAATCCAAGTAGGGATATGCCTGAGAATTGAGAAACACGTTAACATTTTTTATATTAACGTGGTCGAAAATAGACTTATCGGCTGTTATCGTGTTTTCCCTCTCTTTCTGAAAACCTAATATCATGAATCGCGGTCTCTCTGATCCAAACGTAGATTTCACGTTCCAGTTTATACTTTGTGACTGAGGTAAACTCGGATAGCTTTCCAGCGACCACGATCTAAAAGCAATTTCAATATCTTTCCCCTTTTCTACAAACTTTAGCATTCTTATTCGTTCTTGAGTTTTAACCTCCAAATGTGGCATCATCCACTCGATTGTTAATAATGATAAAATCATATTTTCTGGATTTTCTTCAGCTGCTAGTACGGCATTATTCCATGTATTTGCAAGAGAAAATACTAGTTCTTGCTTCGAGTTTATTATGATGTGTTTGTAGTCGTCTGCGAATCCTAGGATTGTGGCTAGCGGTATGCAAATTTCAAATCTACCACCTTCGTACACAGCTACTTTGAAATTTTCTTCGATACCCCAACCCGACATCTTTGCTACAGACAATTCATTCCTCGTAAGATTGAAATAATTCTTTATAGTACTTGTAATTCCGGGATCCCTGACAGGATCGAACTTGATTCTGTCAGGGATCCTTGAATTACAAGTACTATAAAGAATTATTTAAATCTTATGAGGAATGAATTGTCTGTAGCAAAGATGTCGGGTTGGGGTATCGAAGAAAATTTCAAAGTAGCTGAGTACGAAGGTGGTAGATTTGAAATTTGCATACCGCTAGCCACAATCCTAGGATTCGCAGACGACTACAAACACATCATAATAAACTCGAAGCAAGAACTAGTATTTTCTCTTGCAAATACATGGAATAATGCCGTACTTGCAGCTGAAGAAAATCCAGAAAATATGATTTTATCATTATTAACAATCGAGTGGATGATGCCACATTTGGAGGTTAAAACTCAAGAACGAATAAGACTGCTAAAGTTTGTAGAAAAGGGGAAAGATATTGAAATTGCTTTTAGATCGTGGTCGCTGGAAAGCTATCCGAGTTTACCTCAGTCACAAAGTATAAACTGGAACGTGAAATCTACGTTTGGATCAGAGAGACCGCGATTCATTATATTAGGTTTTCAGAAAGAGAGGGAAAACACGATAACAGCCGATAAGTCTATTTTCGACCACGTTAATATAAAAAATGTTAACGTGTTTCTCAATTCTCAGGCATATCCCTACTTGGATTTAAATGCTAATTTTAATAATGGTTTGTTCCTAATGGCGTATCAAATGTATTCAAGATTTCAACAAGCATATTTTGGTAGACAAGCATCTGCTACACTTGACCCGGAAAAATATAAGAACATGGCACCCCTTCTAGTTTTTGATGTTTCCGCACAAGACGATCGTATTAACTCAAATATAATTGACTGTAGGATCGAAATTACAGCCTCTGAAAATATTCCTAGAGACACGAAAGCTTATGCTCTCATAATCCACGATCGTTTAGCCACAAATACCTCGAGGGATAAAATGGTTAAAATATTAGTGTGATTACATCAGTCGTGTCTAAACACCCGAGCGAGCATGTACTGTAACATACAAGCCTTCCAGTCCCAGTTTGGTATTGTAGTGAAAGAACTTAGTGTAACTTACAGCAACGGAAGTTCAATTACCTGTGTATTCAAACCTCCATTTTAATGGAACGACTTGGACAAAAAATCAAAGTCTACAAACCAATGGCTTACGAAAAATTTTCATGGCCTCAGATGGGACGATGGCGATATTCCACATGAAGAAATTAAAAACTATTTCAATAAGATTTTATTTGGTGATGTACATGTGGCGGGGATCGAACAAAAACGCCTGTTAAATAAGTACTGTAAACCGGAAATTAACATAATAGATATTCAGAAGGAGTATGACTGTCCCTCGCTTGCACAACTTCGAAAATAATACTGTGGGCAGGTTGAAACAAGCTCGCGGATGAATACATGGGTTTTGTGGAAATGGTGCCAAAAAAAAATAGTTCCGTGGTTATATAAGAAAGCGAATTCAAAACGGTTGAGTCAGTATCAGAATGACGTGTAACGAGCAAGGACTGAACTCACAGAACGGGTTCGTTCTTAAAGAACTTGCATTTACGGGTAAAGATGGTGTGACTACAGTAAAAACATTTAAGCCACCATACGACTGGAACTACCTTCATCAGCGATGCAAGAAAACCAACATTCGACTATCCTGCACTCAACATGGGCTTCACTGGTGTCAAGGTGAACTTCCATTCCGCAAGATCGGTAACACTGTAAGAAATCTACTAAGTGGTACGATCTACGCGGCTGACCGTCAACAGAAGTTCTGGCTGCAGAAAATTTGTCGAGGTACTGTAAATAGTGTTAATATTGTCGACCTACAAAGCGAGTTTTGCTGCCCGCCACTTGCATACCTTGTTGTGAAATATGCCGATAAATTACATGAATGTCAACGGCGTAAAAAGAGGTTGCAGTGTGCAGAGTGTAACTCGAAAGCTTTGGACGAATGGCTGGCCGATAAGCCGACTTGGGCTGTTTCTGACAACGAGGACGATTCCAGTTCCGACAATTCCATGGATGTGTCAGACTAACCTGATTGTGCAACGACAAAAAATGTGCAACGAAAAAACAATGTCTGCCATTCTAGCATTTGGAAAGTGTGGTATGCTTACTGAACTCGACAAGACAGAAGAACTACCCTACTTACCTAAAGAATTTTTGCTGGTGTATGCAGCCAATCAAATAAAGTGGGTATTCGACTACTTGTCTACAAATTTGAAAAATGATCCGGACATAGTGGATTGCCTGCCGTGCACCGAGTGTTTCGACAATGACAGGCCTGAACAAGACACACCTTCAACACCGCACAGTCGTGGATGGTGCAAGAAACTACATGAAATTATTTAAAATAATGTGTATTACATAATAATGTCTCAGTACGTAAAATGTTGCGCTACAGTGAGGACATGGATTATGTGATTTTATTAAAGGGTCATAAAACCATTACTTATAGTTCGGACGGATATGTTGTGTTCTCCGAACAGTGTAAAGATGGTTGTCATGTTGGTTATTTACATGGAGAGAAATCGGTAATAAAAATATTTGAAACTAAAACGTGTGATTCTTCAAAATGTCCTGTTTTTAATATTAATACTTTAGATAATGTACCTAATACAGAAACAAGTTCTACAGAAATTAATTGTGATTGTAACTGTCATCACCACTATCATGGTTTCTGTGAATGAATTCGCCGACTGTTTGCATATATTTTTAAGCGATGAGTCATACAGACAGGTTTTAACCGGTTATATGTAAAAGCCGATCGGTAGTATATGTAAAAAGCCGGTCAGTACGAGTTTGGAAGCCTCAGAATGCAGACGTTTCATCCTGCTAATCCGTACGTCAGTGTGAAACAAGCTTTATCCCAGGTAAGCTACTCTTACTGGAATGGCGGGGACTTAAAAAGCTATACGGAGACATGTGACGGACTATTTCATACTATAGTTTCCGATGACTTGAATTCATACGAACATTGTCAAAATATTGTTAGCTGTCAAATTTACGGACAGTGCCCCGTGTTTTACATGAGGGAAAAAACTGTACTACCGAGTTCTATCGATCAAGTAATTGAGTTCGCCAAGAATCAAGAAAGACTACCTCTTCATTCACCTGAATGTGCTACTATACAATTCTACAATCCTGCAGCAAACTGTATTACTACGAGTGAAATTGGTATTCTAACCACGAAAGAACAAATTTCCAACGTGCGAAAAGTGTACCAGAAAGAAAAAAATCCTCGCAAGCCTGCTAAAAACAATTTGAAAACTACAAGTACTTTCTTCGGTCTCGAACCAGCAGCCCTGCATACTGCGGATGTTCAACGGATTGTACGCAATGAAATGCAAAAGATTTTAAAAAGTATGTCGGAGATAATAAATGTAGAATAAATTTTTAATGTTTTAGTTTTGTAATGTGTTCTTACTTTTAATAAATGTATTAAACTTACCTGATTTATTTATTTCCTTACATATCTATAATGACTATTTAGCTGCTCGAGTGTCAGCTGGCGCCACAAAGTCGCAGACCTTTTGTAGCATGTGCGTCATGACTGCAGCTCGAGTGCTTGGACTGTTGACGAGCTGTTTGTGGCAGGTTCAGACATTCCTGAGCACCTCGTGGCGCCACAAAGTCGCGGACTAATGGACCTGCTACGACATGCACGGTCACGTATATTGTTTGGGCCCCCCTCAGCACTGCGAGACGACATTCCTGAGTGATGAGTCACGATGCATGCAGTGCCTCGCCGCCTTATCACCTAGGTCATTAGTGGTTTTACCCGACTCACCAGTGGTAGGGTATCTGCTCCACACCTCTCATAGACCTGCCACGACCTGCGCATGAGTCATGCTGGGTTTTTCCGAAGACAAAGGTACTTCCCCTCCACATACTACATTCCTATTGGTAGGTTCGGTAAAAATACTCTGTTCCTATTGGCTGTATTGGGAGGTCCGCGACTATAAAAGGACAGGATTAGAGGGTCGGAGCTTCATTGTGAGTTTGGAGTTTGAGTGAGTTAGTTCGTGTGTGAGTTTCGCTGCTACCACGATTCCTACCGCCAACGCTACATCGCCTTCTACAGCTCCACTGCACCATTTTCTGAGGTATGCTACATGTTTCGATATGTTTCTCAGCTTAAACTTTTTTGTAGGTTATCAGCTTAAACTTCTTTTAGGTTATTAGCTAATTTTTTCTGTATACTTTAACTTTTATGTATGCTAGCAGGAATATTTTTTTCAGCTTTGGATTTTCGACTAACTGTTTCTCTGTACTTAAACTTTTGTATAAGCTAGCAGGAATATTTTTCAGCTAACTACTTCTCTGTACTTGAACTTTTGTATAAGCTATCAGTAATATTTTTCAGCTAACTACTTCTCTGTACTTGAACTTTAGTGTATGTCAGCAGGACTTGGACTTAAACTTATGTGTGGGTAACCAGGAATTGTTTAGCTTAAACTTTTAACAGCACTTTAAATATTCTAGCATTGTTAGGTTGTGCATTAGACTAGTTTTGAACATGTTTAGTTAACATTGAATAATTTTTCAGCTTTAACTTTAATCAGTACTTTAAATATTCTACCATTTTTTAGGATTGTACATGAAGGAGTAGCTTTGAGGTTATGTTTGTAACTTTTTTATTTAGTAAAATTGCTAACAGTTTAGGCTAGTAAGCTTGAGGACTAGAGTTTTGAGGGTATGTTTGCAACTTTTTTTATTTAGTTACATTGCTATCAGTTTAGGTTAGTAAGCTTGACGGCTAGAGTTTTGAGGTTATGTTTGAAACTTTTTTTATTTAGTAACATCGCCATCAGTTTAGGTTAGTAAGCTTGAGGGCTAGAGTTTTTGAGGTTATGTTTGTTTTCATGTTAACATCTAGCAAGATTGTATTCTTAATTATTTTGTTACAGTTCTCCGTACGTCGAGCTTCCTTCGCGTGTTCCGTACGTCGAGACCGGACTACAGATAGCTGTGATGGCATCAACCATGCAGAAATGCCGTTTCTGTCCTGCTACCTTCACGGCAGGCAACAACCGCTACCGGCACGAGCGTCAGTGTGCTGAGAATCAGCTTCGTGACTTCCAGCAGTGCCACCTGTGTGGGAAGATGGTCGCACGCAGCGACAAGATGCAGCAGCACCTTTCAACATGTACTGGTGCTGTCGCCACGACATCAGGCACCCGGTGTAGCTTCTGCTATAAGGCCTTCGCCCGTGCTGATGTCGCCAGACTACATGAGAAGTCGGCTTGCGGACTAAACCCTAACCGCATAGCACATTCCTGCACGAACTGTGCTAAAGAGTTCGTCAGGGCTGACACTCTTCGCAACCACATTAAGGTGTGCAAGGGGCCTGCTCCGCCTCCAACAAAGAAGCAGAGGATGGCAGCAGTTAAGCCAGCAGTACTGCCTAAACCATCGACCAGCCGAACAAAGGTGGTGACCGGCGCGGGTTTGGCCAATACCCATGGCTTCATCACCGCCGAAGTGGGATTCAAGGGCAACTTGAAGACTTACATTGCTGTAAATACGTCAAGTTCTGCCAAGGACATTTGTACGTACCTGGACTCCATCAAGGCAAAAATAATAAGCCAACTTGAGGAGGAGATTGAAGAGAATGGACCGCTGAAGTTTAATGTCGTTCTTGAGTGCGACTACGAAAAACCAGTAGATGCCTGTGAAGACAAGAGGGCCTTCAAAACCATGAATGTTCCCCTCTACGCAGTTCATGAGGTGGAGGAGGCAGTTACCGAGTCCATCTCCAAGATCTGCAAGGAGGAGGAAGACTACATGGGAAAGGGATCCGGATGGACTTTGTCGACCGTTAAGCGACTTCAACTCCGAATAAACAAGCTTGATCCACTCCGTGCCAGTTCCTACATAGAATTACCTACTTCCATCAAAGACAAATACGCTGTGATCAATCCGCAAAACCTCGAAGATCACATGTGCTTCAAGTGGTCAATTCTTGTTAAGTACGTGGAAGGTGAGCATCCTGAACGTGTCAACCAGCGCTACCGTGACCTGGAGGGGAAGTTCAACTTCAGCAACATTGACTTCCCTACTCCAATCAAGCAAATACCGCTGTTTGAAAAACAGAACCCCGGAGTCTCCATCAACATTTACAGTATCGACGAGAACCTGAATGTTGTTCCTGCACGAGTCGCTCCTGAAGAGAAAGAACATCATTTCGATCTGCTGCTCTTGGTCAATGACAATTTGTCCCATTTCACATTCATTAAAAATTTTTCTGTCCTGGTTCGCTCCCAACTCACTACACACACTGAGGCTATTCATGTTTGCAAAAGATGCTTTAAGCATTACGATGATCGGGATAGGGTTACAGGACTCACGGGTCTTCGGTGTTTGGAAAAACACAGTGAGCTCTGCAAACAGCATGCTGCTGTTAGGATGGAAATGCCTCAAGTTGATGAAAATGGTCAGCCTCCTGTTCTGAAGTTCAAAAACTTCCACCATGCCGATAAGATGCCTATCGTGGTATATTGCGACTTTGAGGCTATTCTAGAGAAAATCCATACATGTCACCCGAATCCTGATGAGCCATACACGCTGCAGTATCAAAAGCATAAGGCATATAGCTACTGCATTTACATGAAAGTGGATAACACCATCATCCCTGCACACCTCACTTCTTCACTTCCTTCACAGCCTGAAGTGTATAGGGGTTGTGACGCAGAAGATAAGTTCATTTCTCGCATTGTGGAAATTGGACATGATGTCCAGAAAATCTTTTCCACATCTGTTCCAATGACTCCGCTCACGCATGCTCAAAACACCGCTTTTCTGCAAGCAAGATGTTGTTGCTACTGTGGAGGAAAGTTCGGGGGAAATTCAAAGAAAGTCCGTGATCATAATCACTTCACCGGCGAATTTATTGGGCCTGCATGTAATGACTGCAACCTTCTCAGGCGCAGACCAAAAAAGTTGATTGTGTTCTTCCACAACCTGGCCTACGACCAGAACTTCATTATCAGGAAGTTAGGGTACGACACTAAAGAAATTTTCATAATTCCGAATTCAGAGGAGAAGCTGATAACTTTTTCTAAGAAGTTACATGATAAGTTCAGCATTCAGTTTGTAGATACGTTCCGCTTCATGAGTCGTGGTCTCGCTTCGCTCGCTGAGTTCTTGCCTGCAGACAAGTTTGTCAGTACTGCTGAGTTTTTCGCTCCTGATGAGCTGGAATTGGTTACCCGCAAAGGAGTATTCCCATACGATTTTGTAGATTCTTTTGTTCGACTAGACGATACTTGTCTTCCACCTATCGATGATTTCTACAATAGTCTGACTGATTCAGGGATTTCAGAGATGGAGTATGCTCATGCAGGGAAAGTCTGGGACAAGTTTCAGTGTGCTACTTTGGGGGAGTACGCTGACTTGTACCTAAAGACAGATGTCCTGATCCTGACGGATGTGTTCGAGAATTTTCGCAGTCTTTGCTTGGACACGTACAGTCTAGACCCCTCGCACTACATTTCTTGTCCAGGATTCGCTTTCGACGCGATGCTTCGTACCACAGGTGTAAAACTCGAGCTTCTGACAGATTATGACATGTACATGTTTGTGGAAGCAGGTATTCGCGGTGGTGTAGCGCAAAGCATCAAGAGGCATTGTGTGGCTAATAACACCTACGTGCCTGAGACATATGATGCATCCAAGCCATCCACCTATCTGGAGTACATTGATGCCAATAATTTGTATGGGTGGGCAATGTCTCTGCCGCTCCCCATTCGTCATTTCAAATGGTCAGACACATCCATTGATGTTATGTCTGTACCGGATGATTCTCCTATCGGGTACATTATCGAGTGTGATGTGGAGTACCCTCCCGAGCTCCATGAAAGTCACAAAGACCTGCCGTTTCTTCCCGTGAATCAATGTCCGCCTGGCTCAAAGCAATCGAAACTCATGACAACGCTGGAAAATAAGGAACATTACATTGTACACTACAGAAACCTCCAGCAAGCAGTATCACACGGGTTGATGGTTACTAAGATACACAGAGTCCTTCAGTTTGAGCAGTCGGCATGGTTGGAGCCGTATATTCAGCTCAACACCAACAAACGCAAAGCAGCAGCCAACGAGTTCGAGAAGGAGTTCTTTAAGTTGGTTGTGAACTCCACGTTCGGGAAACTTATGGAGAACAAGAGGCGGAGGCTCAAAATGGAGCTGGTGTGCTCCGAGAAGAGATTTAAGAAACTGGTGTGTCGCCCATCCTTCAAGGACCGCACGATGTATGAACCGAATTTAACGCTTGTCCACCTGAACCATGAGACCATCATTTTTGACAAACCGATCTATGCCGGACTAGCAGTACTCGACCTTTCCAAAACACTCATGTACGACTTCCACTACAATACTATGAAACCCCGATACAATGATAATATTCATCTAGCATACATGGACACCGACAGTTTTGTCTACGAGATCCATACACAGGACTTCTACCATGACCTCAAAGCCGACTTCACATTAATGGCGAAGTTCGACACAAGCTGCTACCCTTCCGACCATCCTTGCTTCTCCCCAGTCAACAAAAAGGTTGTTGGAAAATTCAAGGACGAGTGTGGAGGAGAAGTAATGAGCGAGTTTGTCAGTCTACGGGCCAAACTCTATGCCTACAAGTGCGGTGGCAAGGTCGAGAAAAAGGCCAAGGGCATCCAGCGTTGTGTGGTCAAAAACCGCATCACATTCGGTGACTACCTGGATGCCCTGCAAGACCACCGCACAAGGAGGGCAGGCGTTAGAGCCATACGGTCGAGGCAGCATGTGCTGTATAGTGAATACAGTAATAAGCTGACCATCACGTGGGAGGACGATAAGCGACGTATCTGCGAGGATGGTATCCGCACAATCCCCCACGGCTATATAGGAGACGACGAATAATTTTTTTCTTCAAATAGTTTGGGTGTTGCTGTTTCAATTTGTTGTATAGTTTCAGTTTTTTTTGTTGTATAGTTTCAATCTTTTGTATAGTCTCAATTTTTGTTGTATTGCTTCCATTTCTGTTGTATATTTTCCGTTTTTTTGTTTTATAGTTTCCATTTTTTGTTTTATAGTTTCCATTTTTTGTTTTATAGTTTCCATTTTCGTTGTATAGTTTCCATTTTTGCTATATGGTTTCATTTTTTGTTGTATAGATTCGTTTGATGTGTATGTATTTTTCTTTAATCCAGAATTTGTTTTTGTAGCATTCGAGGTTATTTAAATAAATATGATAATACCTACATACTGCTTATTATTTTAAATATAGAACCTTTATTCCTCAAGGTACTTATACTTAATTTGATATCGTAAAATGGTCATGTAATTATACATAAACACCTAAATATCTGCTTCCATGCAGCTTTTTAAACACGAGTACGCAAACACGGACTCTGAAAAATTTCTGGTCCGCTAAGATGGAGTAATAAATTTATATTTTTTTAAAATTATAATTACTTTAACTATCGCATCCGCAGCAATGAAATAATAACATATATGTTAGTTAAAACCTGTAAATGATTATGCCTTTAAGAATAAATGGTTGTCACAACAACAAAATGACTGAGTATTTTATGGTCTATAAGGATCATAACAACATTGGTACGGGATAGAAAGTCGGCCTTACATACACTAAGGTGCTTTAGGATGGTGATGACATCATCGGATGAAATCAATATGGCGGAATCCAGGATGGCTGCCTCCAGCAGACGATAATGGTTTAGATTATTGTTTTTATAATAAATTTATTTTAAAAGATGGTGGTGTTACGAAAAATTGCGACAGGGATGAGTGGGGTGTTCGATGATGTAATCGTAATGTAGAAGAGTGGGGCGCTCGATGATGTAAACGTAATGTATAGGAGTGTGGTGCTAGATAATTATATTATTTAATTAAAATTAAATTATTAATTTTTATATTTTTAATTAAAATCAGATAATAAATAAGGATTTTCAAAATGGCGGACATGACGTCATAATAAGGTGGAATGTTCTAGAAAACAAAATGGACGTCGGGGTCAAAGGTTAAAGTAAAATCCAAGATGGCGGCCGGAAGTTACGTAACCCAAGATGGTGGCCGGAAGTGACATAATCCAGATTGCCGCCGGAAGTGACGTAATCCAAGATGGCGGACGGAAGTGACGTAATCCAAGATGGCCGCCGGAAGTGACGTAATCCAAGATGGCCGCTGCGGATCCCCGGATCCCCCACCACCCACCGGTGTCCCCATACATACCAAATACACCTACTGGTAAGGTTCGTGTATGCTTGCGTCTTTTCGGCTGTCTTAAGTAATTGCTTCGTAAAGCCATATGTACACCAAAAACGTTATGCTTGAGCAAGTAATATTCATATAGCTCATCTTGTTCACGGACTATGAAACATGGATATTGAAATTGCCGCCTTGAGAAACAATGTCTTCGCCAAGACGGTCTCAAGATGCAGCTCAAGACATGACTATGAATACCATACTTACTCTAAGTGAATTGCCCCAAGAAAACGTCCTAAATTGGGATAATTGTACAAATAATCATTTGGCTAATTATGTAAAAATGTTAGTGTGGGCTTCCACCAAAATACTTTTGAAAAATTACTGCAAGAAGAAGATATATGTAAGTGGCAAAGCCGGTGAAGGTTTAAAGAAGAGAAAGTTGTCAACATGAAAGAAAGTATGATGTTTTTTCCTTGTTTCCATTGACTAATATTGCCTACAAAGCTGCCTATATATTTTTTTAAAATTTGGTGAAATGTATTCTAATTTTATTTGAAAGACATTTGTTTTATGGTTTTGTTGTGTATATGGTGTAATAGTGATGATGTAAGAAAAGTGATACTATTTAATATCTAAATTAATTTAAACTTTTTAGAATAAATACCTTCACAATATTATCAATGCTGACTAAAAATGATAGTCACTTTAATGTTAGTAAAAATCTTTATTTCGAACATTCCTAGCTACTTTGATATGAGCTGCATTGATAGGATTTTCAGTGATTACCGATTAACTTAAACATTCTAAAATATTTGTTTTCAGTTTGTTGTAAAGCAAAAAAGTAATTCTCACAGTGTAAGATTTTCTAACTTTAAAGCATGACATAATTTTATAAACTTATTTGAATGTTCCACAATTTTAAAATGTATTAAATGGAGCCACTGACTTTTAAAAATAGTTTCGTTTCTATTAAATTACTAAATTATCAAAGAATTATAAATTAAATGCTTTTTATGTGTAGTGCCAAATAAAGGTAAATTTTTTATGAGCTGCTACATATATTTATGAATACCTAGGTTTATAAACACTTTAACGTATTTTTATGTTGTGTATACATGGACAATACTGTTATTTTAATCTCATAAGAAATTTATTTCCATAACAGAGCACTCTTAGTCTGAAAAAATTATGTATGGAATGCCTTGTTTAAATATGGTTATTAGCAAACAAAAACGCATTTCAAGAAAGACGTTCAATGTGTTTAAAGTAAATAACCTTCTTGTACGGTGTTTTATGTCGGAGCTGCATTTATATAAATTGTAAGCCCGTCTTAACTATTATATAAGTTACTTACCCTGCAATAAGCAGAAACATGATACAAAAACTAAAAAGCCCTGTGAGCATGTTTGTCGAGCTCTTGTAGCGGGCAGCAACCCCGTCTGAAGTTCGCCGCGGCCGGGGATGGATAGCCAACTGCTGATGACGTCACAGGAGTGCGCTCAGGCTTGAAGTCTAGTGGGTGTTGTTCCAACCCAAGTTACCGATTCTCTCCCATTTATTCTTCCCCACACTATTTTTGAATTGACCCTCAGCACAGTGTGGGTTCGAGCTCCAATAAAACCTCACCTGTTTATTCACCTTAAACATACTTCAAAGTCACATAACACAATTTATTTACATCACAATCAAAATCTAAAAATTTCATAAATAGAGGCAGTGGGTAGCAATCCGCGGCCTGGAGTTCTCCTTGGTCGTGTGCTTTCGCAGTCGCACCCCGAGGCGCGCAGTGGGTATGGCGACAGTACAGCTGCAGCCTACACAGCACACTTGACCTATCCTTGACCACTTCCCCCCTAACCTCCCGCAATGGCAGTAAATATGTAGCTGCGGTGGTGAGAGGTTGATTGATTCATGGTCCTCCTTCACGCTCGCTGACGTCACTCCAGGTGTCGCGTCACACTATTGCCCGACGCCGGCGGACTTGCCACGAATTGCGCAATACAGCCAGCCATGAATGAACATAGGTGTAGAGCAAGTTAAAACCAAAACGTACTGTTAGATGTAAGTTTAAAGTCGAATAGTGAACTAGAACTATTAAGGTATTTTCGCTAGTGATAGTATGCAAATGAGCTGAAATAATGCGTTTAATAAGTTTCAGTATACAGGTCGGGTTGTATCACAGTATTTATGAAAAAGAAATGATCATATACCATTTTTTTTCTTGTTTTACAGATAATTTATGGTGTTTGGTAAAGCGAACTGTTCTAGTATTCGTAGACCATTTTATTTTCCTTGTACGTCACACCATCCGCTCTTCCCCCTCCCCCCTTTATTACTATCTCGCTATATATATATATATATAATTATATATATGAATAATTACTAGACTGCTAGAGACGAGGCCCGTTCAGCCAGACCGGTGCGCAGCCTGTTGGACTCCTAGTAAAACCTTCACGCCCCTCCTGAAGCGGGTGCGACACAGGTAGCACTCGTCCCTCCCTTCACAACTACAAGTACCTTCCATTAGCGGGCCACTTTAAGACAACCACTCTTCATCTCCCCTCTCCAAGAGTCCAGCCACCCTGATGTTGGAGGGGTTCTGCAGGTTTCCAGAACATTTTATAATGAAGTGGCGTAACTCGAACGCCATTGTTCTCGTAGCTTCGAGTGATAGTTCAGGGGACTTTGATGACGCCATACTTTGAAAGGCTACGAGACTTTCCATGGGTAGAGGTAAATATAATAGGCGGGGCCGACCTATGAGCTGTAGTGAAGTGAAGATGGTGAGAGAGCCCTTGGCGAGCGATAACAGGCGACGAGCGACGTGCTTCGTGTGCGATTATCGGAGCACCTGAGACGGTGTTACGGAGCGACGGACGAGAGAGCATTGCGAACCAGTGTGTTGGGACCGAGGTTCGTGGTAAGAGACAAAGAGTAGAGAGAGCCAATGTGGAGCCGAGCTCCAGTGAGACGAGTGAATATTGGACCTATTAAACTGAGATCTGTTTCGTGGACAGTCATTTAGAGTGTTATAATTAAGGGGAAGTGAATATTATTTCTTGTTGCTAAATAAATTCAAATTAATTCACTGATTTGAGTCTTCCTTCTCTGGATTCTCACACTGCACACATAGATACACTAATTCTACGAGTCCAGATACTCTGAAAATGTTGTATTCGACTTCTGAGAACCATTTCTGTAATTTTGATGGCTGATAGGGCTACATACTGGTTGGAATCCTGTGCCATCGCCATGAAGAGAGAGCCATAGCGGGACATGGGCGCACTAGTAAAAATAATTCTGTGGTGGCTCGCCATTGCCTTCCGCGGCATGGAACTGACGGGACAACATATCGCCTAGTTCTGAACTCACTTAGGAAATGTTCCGCAAATGTAAAACCTCCTACCAGGTGGGTAATCGAGCCAAGGACTCTTGGCATTTCAGGCTGAAGCTATAACCATCGAACTACAGGTCAGACATTATAAAAGGAAACGGCCAATAAACTTCTCTAATCCTCAAACAATGTGCAATAAATACTATATGCTTGAAAAATATATATGTGCTGAAGGGAAATTCAGGAATTCAGACACTTAGAACCAGCATAGTTGACAATAAATGCATTATTTATCTCTACAGAAGCTATCAAAGTGATGTTTGCATCGTTCTCAAGCAGCAGTTCAGTGGGATTAATTGTTTCAGACCTAAAAGAAACAATATCAACAAAAAATAAATAGTTTTTATATTTAAACACAATAAGATACATTGTTTTCTTATTTTTATTAAAAATAACTAAAAATTTAATGTCTTGAATGTTTATTCAGAACTTAAATTTTTGTGTTTCGCTTGTATATATATGAGCTTATACGAGATTCTTGAGATCTAGATTCGTAATCGGTGAAGCCTTTAAAAAATAGAATTTGGGATTCGGATTTTTAGAAAAAGTGGATACTATCCATCATAAATTTTAATGTTCTCTAAATGATTCTTGCAAAAGGATGATTTATCATTTTTTTGGGCACCATTGCAGGTTTTCGTCTGTTTGTCACTGATGACAGTAGCAGATGTCAGATCCAGAAGCGGCGCAACTGTTTGTCTTAGAAAACCTGCTCTGTTCGTATGTGTTGTCGTCATTGTGTTGTCCAGGATACTTGTTTGGTTTCATAGCTGGGTTCCTCTTTTTGGCGCTGTGTTGTCCAAGGTCGTTCTTTGTCTGTACTCACTGTCTTAGTTTCAATTGTCTCGTCATTGGCAGCCCGCTATGTTCGTCTGTGCGGTGATATTTATTTTAGACCTATTTTCTCCGCGGGATTCTCTGCGCTGTATTTCAACATACCCTGATTCTGGCTTATTTTCTGGGTGTGTATTTATCCATCTATTTGTTCGCTATTGAGGTTTCTCTATGACATACAGTGGAAACCAGCAACAACCTGTGCGCAAAAAAATTAAATTAACTTTAACACCATCTTGATTAACTGAATACTATACAAGAATCCAAAAGTGTGTAGTTTAACGGGAAGAGGACTGGCCTGGGAATCGAGAGAGAGGAAAAACCCCTGCGGCCTCCCGAAAGGAAGATAGCATCTCTCTCGCGGGCCAAGCACGCTCGCTGCGGCTTGGAGCGTCCCGCCGGGGAAAACCGCGGTGTTCATTGTTTAGGAGGCTGAAGGCCCCGTCGACGTTTGATGTCTGCGTGTCGGCAAGCGACGGTGTCTCTCCGGGGTTTCCAGAAGACAGACGTCCCATTAGTAGCGCCGTAGCCTGGCTTACAACGGACGGATAAAGGACCGCCTGCAATTGCAATGTTCCAAATTGTGTCCGACGGGCACTGTTCGCTGATTGGTGACGTCATGAGTGGCGTGGGCGATAGTCCGAATTGACCTGGTCCAAACACAAAGGTGAACTTGAACATTTTCTCCCAAACTGTGTCCATTGGTACCATAAAGGAAGAACACTCATGATTTTTGCTGTTTCCGATTCCAGTTTCAAAAATTTAAACAGAAAATAACGGACTGTGTGGCAAGTATCCAGGAAAACCAAGAAAAAATTATAAGTAGTGCTGTTTGTTGACAACCGGTGTTTATTAAAAGCTGAACACAGGAATTCATTTTTGTTAGTGTGATTAGAGTATATTTATTTGCATTTACTATTTTTACTGAATAACAAAATATTATTGAATACCCACAATTTCCACAAGTTAAAAAAATATTCAAAACTTAGTTGCGTACGCATTAACAATGCATAAATAAAAAACAATCGAAAAACACTTATTTTTGAGCTGTATATTTACTGCCCTCTGATGACTACTTTAGAAATTAGTAGAATCAGTTATCAGACATCGCAATTGTAGACAGGAGTAGTATAGGAAAGTATTTCCGGGGACAGGCTTTAGGCTAAGAAGCCATAATCCGACCACCATCTTGGATTTTGACGTCACGGTGGCCATCTTGGATGATCTTGACATTTGTCCTTGACATTTACCTTGAACCCTGAACTCGGTGGCCATCTTGGATCCGCCATTTTGTTTTCTAGAACTTTCTGCCATTTAGGAATCGAATTTTCCACTCCCATATGTTTCAATTTTCGTTATGGCCGGCATCTTGAAAATCTGTAATTTTTATACTAAGAAATCTGGGAAAATTTTAAAATTTATAAAAAATGAATAAATCAAAAATTTAATAAAACATTATTTAAAAACACCGTTGCACGTTTTTACGGCCACCACCTTGGAAATCTGTAATTATCAAAAATTAGGAAAAATATTATTAATAAGATTTTTGTAAAAAAATAATTAAAAATTTAATTGCATATTTCGTTATGGTCAGCATCTTGGATTCTAGGAAAGGTTGCACGTTTTTTTACGACCTCCAACTTGAATGTGTATGTCGTCATCGTAGCTTTAGATATGACCGCCCTCTTGAATCCTAGATCATTGCTTTTTAGTTACGGGTGCCATATTGAAAATCTGTAATTATTATTTTAAAAAAATTTGGCTAAACTTAAAAAAAATATTAAAATAAACATTTAATTAATTTAAATAAATAAAAAAACACCGTTGCACATATCATTATGATTTTTATCATGAATTCCCGAAAATTTAGCATGTTTCTTGACACCAGCCATTGTGGATGTGTATGATGTCATCGTTGCACATTTAGTTAAGTACGCCATCTTGGATCCTAGATAGTAGCACTATCTTGAAAATCCATAATTTTATCAGATTTTAATGGGAAAAGATTTAAAATTTATAAAAAAAATAATTAATACAATTTTAATCAATTATTATTTTAAATACTCACTTATGTCCTATGTTCAAATCTGGTGAGGGAAAAATAAAACAATGACGTAAGTCACCGACAAACTGACCTCGCACCATTAATGCCCAGTTGTATATAATACACATGGGAATTAATACATATATCACCTGCTAGTATTATGTCATGTCCGACATCTTGTTTGATCTGCTAAAGTTCACCATATTGTTTTCGTTTGCAAGGGTGCGCTACTGTCATGTTATTGCGCTACCTGTTACAGTGTAGTATTTATTTATTATTACTGTGGCGCCTGCATCTTAAAACTTTGGATAGCATCTTGGTAATTAGTAATTATTTATCTATATATTCAGGAAAAAACACAATAATTCATTAAAAAATATGTAATTAATATACTGATTGATTCAATCCATTCATGTACTTTGTAAGTTCCTCATATCCCAGCCTCATGCAAGCCGATATTACCGCCATTTTGGAAATTTGTAATTATTGATCTAGAATTTCGAAAAAAAATCCTAAATTAATTAAAAAACGTCAATCATAAATAAACTTATAGAATAGATGGATCCCTGTCCTTGTTTCGGTCCCTGATCAATGCAAAAAAATACAAATTTAATTTAAAATTACATAAAAGTGACAGGCTCAATAAATAAAACATTACTTTTTTACATATATAATTTATTACTTAACTCCTTCACTTCTGCAGGAACACTTGCTAAAGTAAGTAAGCTAATAAACATGTAGTTCTGCATTGACTTGAAATGACTAATTCTCAGCTCCAAACGGTTTACCGAAGACAGAAACCAGCCAGATCCTTTTCCTACCTAGTCCTTTTATTCCCGACAGAGATTCTCGATACTGTGTGTAATAGACTGCTTCACATCGTCGGAATTGTAAATGGAAGTATTCACTGTCTTGAATACGAAATTCTTCAGTTAGTTTTGGAACGAATTCTTTTTTTTTTTTTCATACAAGCAGTTCAGCCAAAGTTATATTTTAAAGGCACGTACATTGATAATTCATCATTAAGCTGATTAATAATATCCTTCTTTATATCGCCAAGAAAAGTACAAATGTATTTGCCTCCAAATATCTTTGGCTCCAACAGTCTTAAGCTCCAACTTTATTTGGCTGCAACAGTCATTGGCTCCAAAGGTCAATACTCAAATGCTTCAATTGCTCCAACAGCTCAAAGTGCCACAAAGTTCCCAGTGCTTCAATGGTTCAAAGTTCAATCAGCTCAAAGTTCTCCATGTAATCCAGTGCTCCAAAGCTCCAATCGCGCAAAAGCTCGAATTGCTCGAACAGCTCCAAGAGCTCCATTGCTCCAAGAGCGCCAAAGCTCCAAATGCTCTAATTGCTCTAATGTGTCCCAACTGCATCAAAGTACCAGCAGCTCCAAGTGCTGCAATGATCCAAAGCTTCAATCGCTCAAAAGCTTCAATTGCTCCAACAGCTCCAACAGCTCCAATGCTCCAAGAGCTCAAATTACTTCAATGTAGCCTAATCCAACTGCACCAAACTTCCAACAGCTCCAAGTGCTTCAATTGCTTAATGTGATCCAACCACTCCAGAATTCCAAAAGCTCCAAAAGCTCTAAGCGCTCGAAATCTCCAATCGCTCAAAAGCTAAAATTGCACCAAAGGCTCCAAGAGCTCCGATGCTCCATACTCCAACAGCTCCTATTGCTTCAACAGTGCCAAATTCTCCAACTTCTCCAATTTTTTCAAAGCTCCAATGCTCCAATTGCTCGAAGAGCTCCAATTTCTCGAATAGATCCAAAGCTCCAATTGCTTCTAGAGCTTCAAAGCTCCAATTGCTTCTAGAGCTCCAAAGCTTCAATTTCTCCAAGTGCTCCAATGCCCCAAAGCTCCAAAGCTCCAATTTGTCTGAGAGACACAAAGCTCCAATTGGTTCTAGACCCCCAAAGCTCCAATTTCTTCTAGAGTTCGAAAGCTCGAATTGCTACAAGAACTCCAAAGCTCCAATGGTTCCAAAGTTCCATTAGCTATACGTGCTCCAAGTGTTCCAATTCTCCAAAGATCCAATCGCTCAAAAGCTTCCAGTGCTCCAGTGCTCAAAAGTTCCAATTGCTCCAACAGCTCCAAATGATCCAATTTGATCCTCTCAATAGCATATTTTGATCGAACTTGGCCATAAGCATATTTGAAAAAAGGAAGCACATTTGGAAGCACACTTGGAGATCGGAGAAACAGTGAAAAAAAAGGAAGCACATTTAACAAAAAGGACGCACATTTGGACGAAAATTCAACTTATTAAAATACGATCTTACCATAATGATCCTGTCCTATCAGTCGCATATGATACTACAGTATTGTCTACGCACATTTAACGCAAATGACGTACATTTACACTAACATTCCAATCTACGGTAGAACTCAACTGCACCAACTTACTTTGGTGCCAACAGTCTTTTAACTTTAACTGCTCCAATGACATTTGATTACATGTCTACAAATACTTCTTGGCGACGAAGCTAAAAGTCTATGAGACTCCAATTGCTGCATCTGTCCTTAGGACAATTTTTCTTTGCTTCCAACTGCTCCAACATCATTAGGCTATAAGATTACAAGGCAACTTGGTTATGTAGCTACAAGTCTATGAGGCTCCGAGACTGCGAGGCTTCGAGAATACATGGCTCCAACTGTCTACAATAGCTCCATTCAGCAGCGAGGGTTATTTTATTTCTTGCAAAAAAACACAGATAGTTCCAAATCTTGTCAATGTCTGTTTCCTCGTGCTATGTCGAAGTCAATATTTTTTTTTTAATGTGGGATACGGGATGCTCATTCACGATCGCAAGAGGATGGCTTCGCTAGACATCAAGGAGAAGGAAGCTCGTATTGCATGATAACATTTATCAGCTGTCCCAAGACATACGACTCATTTGATTACTATTTTAAAATATTTTCCTAATTTTTCTGATAAGTATTATGGATTTCCAAGTTGGCGGCCTTAAGAGTGGGATAAATAGCTACTAGAAATTCCAGCTGCTTGAAGCGTAACATGTGCACCTGATATTGTGCGTTAGACCGATACTGCTCTGAGTCCCTCGCGATAGGCGACACTTCTCAGTCCCACGATAAGGACGAAAGGGGTGGGGTGGCACTGCGAGGCAGTCGGATTTAGTTTTCCTTGCTGTCGCTGTGTTAGCTCGGGATATATGAATGGATGTTCATTTATAAATGGCGAAAACCAACGCAAGTTTTTTAAAAGGTAATGCTCGTGGTAAATTGCATTTGTCTGTGCGAAGAAAACGGAATAGAGGTAAAAATCTAGCAAATTGGAGAGAGAAAAATAAGTAAGTACACAAATTATTTATAGTATTCATGGGTCGTTTTCAGTGTATAGCTTCAGGCAGTGTTATTAATAAAAACATGTGTTTTCTACCTTGATTTAAGGTTAAAGGAAAGCACAAAGACTGAAGAAAGTACGCCAATTGCAGAAACTACATCTGAGAATTCTAAAAGCAAGAAGAAATTTCGTTATGAATAGTTTATATTGTGTATTTTATTTTGTAATAAAGGAAAAACCTTTTTACTTCAGTAACTACTATTCATGAAATATACATGTGTTATATATGTGATACATTATATATAAAATACATTTTAGTGTTAAATGGGATACAATCAAGAGATCTTAATATATATAAATCCATCGTCCTGATGTTTTTTTCCAGTGAACTCTTCACCAAGTCAACCGATTTCGATGAAAATTGGGTTTGTGTGTAATTTTTTCCAACTTGAGAGATATGATAGTTTTTATTTCGATTAATGGTCTTAATAATTTATAATTAATAATAAATAATAAATAACCGATCACCATGTGTAAACAAAAAATCATAGGTCATAAACATACAAACAGTAATTGTGTGACATTTCTCTATGTCCAACACACTGACATATAGCGCTATCCAGTTTGCTTTAACTCGCAGACAATAAAGCTCCATGTGTTTAGCCCGGGCAACGCCGGGTACTGCAGCTAGTACTTTTATATGCTACGTAATGAAACAACATGATAGCTTTGAAAACTTGTAATATTTTTATGTATATTATCAATTTGTATGTAACCGCGAGGTAAACTATTGTAACTTATGTATTTTGTTTACAAATCAGCTTTACAGTTTTGTGTAATTATTCGTATTTTGTGCTGTGCTTATAAGTGCTGGAACTGTAAAATCTGTAAAACTTATCCCCCAATAAATGCTTTGCAAAGTAATATCCCACGGTATATTTAGTTCATTTAATTTTTATACAACTATTATTATTTTGAAAATAAGATGTATGCCAAGTAACCTAAAAGCAACTAAAAATTATTAATTGTATATCCACAATCCAGTTAAATATTTGTAAATAAACGGTACTATAAAATATATGTGTGCAAATAATACTCTAAGAATAATGTAAATGAGGTGGACGCGAATGCAATGACAAGATAAATACATAGTAACCCGACAAGACATGTGTTACCGAAAACCAGACCTTTCTCTACACCCCTTCCACACATTCGTCAACAAGGCGCAGATAACAGCCGGAACCCGACCACTCTAATGGCGAGGATTATCTACAGCGCTCGGGTCTTGCTGAGGGGATGGAATAAAAGTGTCCTATCTCCAAACAGTGAAGTGGCAAATTTTCGGCTCAAACATGAATGTGCAGTGACTTATGCGTGTGCAAGTAATTCGCAATTGTATGAAGATAATTATTTCCAAAAATCATATACTATAAAAGAATGTTACATGTAAATCGTTCAGTTTTTACGTTTTTGTTATTCCGATTACTTTATTTTCTGCAAGTTGTTAAACTTGCGCTAATATAAAACTTTTTATTAATTATTTTGCTTATTAATATCAACATTAACCACATTCTGAGAACTGGGATCATTCATTATACATTTCTTCAATGATGTGTAAAAATC
>NW_026962790.1:0-29375 GCF_032445375.1 Bacillus rossius redtenbacheri
CAGGCGATTCGGTAGGCAATTAAGCAGGAAATTGGGCAGGCAATAAGGCAGTTAATTAGACAGGCAATTAAGCAGGCAAATAGGCAGGCAATTAGGCAGTTAATAAGTCAGGCAGTTAGTTAGGCAGTTGGGTAGGATATTAGGCAGGCAATAAGGCAGTTAATTAGGCAGGCAATTAGACAGGCAATTAGGAAGGCAATAAGGCAGGGCAACCATTTAGCCAGGCAATTAGGCAGGCAAATAGGCAGATAATTAGGCAGGCAATAAGTCAGGCAATTAAGCAGGCATTTAGACAGGTAGGCAATTTGGCAGGCAATTCGGTAGGCAATTAGACAGGCAATTAGGAAGGCAATAAGGCAGGCAACCATTTAGCCAGGCAATTAGGCAGGCAAATAGGCAGTTAATTAGGCAGGGCAATGAAGCAAGCAATTAGGCAGTTAATTAGGCAGGCAAATAGGCAGTTAATTCGGCAGGCAATTAAGCAGGGAATAAGGCAGTTGATTAGGCAGGCAATTAGGCAGATGATTACGCAGGCAATTTGGCATGCAATTAGGCAGATAATTAGGTAGGCAATTAAGCATTTAATTAGCAGGTAATAAAGCAGTTAATTAGGCAGTTAATTAGGCAGGCAATTAAGCAGTTAGTTAGGCAGGCAATTTTAGAAGGCAATTAGGCAGGCAATTTGGCAGGCAATAAGGCAGGAAATTAGGCAGATAATTAGGCAGGCAATTAGGCAGACAACTAGGCAGGCAATTAGGCATTTAATTAGAAGCAATGAAGCAGTTAATTAGGCAGTTAATTAGGCAGGCAATTAAGCAGTTAATTAGGCAGGCAGGCAATTTAGCAGGTAATTAGGCAGGCAATAAGGCAGTTGATTGGGTAAGCAATTAGGCAGGCAATTAGGCAGTCAATTAAACAGGCAAGCAATTAGGCACGCAATTAGGTAGGCAGGCAATTAGGCAGTCACGCAATTAGGCAGTCAGGCAATTAGGCGGTTAATTAGGCAGGCAGGGAATTGGACAGGCAAAATGCCAGACAATTAAGCAGGAAATTAGGAAGGCATTTAGCCAATCAATAAGCAGGCAATTAGGCAATTAATTCGGCAGGCAATTAGGCATTTAATTAGGCAGTAAATTAGGCAGGCAAATAGGCAGGCAGTTAGGCAGTAATTAAGAAGGCAATTAGGCATTTACTTAGGCAGGCAATTAGGCATTTAATTAGCAGGCAATAAAGCAGTTAATTAGGCAGGTAATTAGGCAGGCAATTAAGCAGTTTATAAGCCAGGCAGGCAATTTAGCAGGTAATTAGGGCAGGCAATTAGGCAGTTAATAAGGCAGGCAATTAGGCAGAAAATTTGGAAGCAATTAGGCAGGCAATTAGGCTGGCAATAAGGCAGGCAATTGGGCAGTTAATTAGGCAGGCTATTAGGCAATTAAGCAATATGGCAGGCAATTAAGCAGTTAATTAGGCAGAAAAATAGGCAGATAATTAGGCAGGCAATAAGTCAGGCAATTAAGCAGGCATTTAGACAGGTAGGCAATTTGGCAGGCAATTCGGTAGGCAATTATAGACAATTGCAATTGGGCAGGCAATAAGGCAGTTAATTAGACAGGCAATTAAGCAGGCAAATAGGCAGGCAATTAGGCAGTTAATAAGTCAGGCAATTAGGTAGGCAGTTATGTAGGCAGTGAGGCATGCAATAAGGCAGTTAATTAGGCAGGCAATTAGGCAGGCAATTAGGCTGGAAATAAGGCAGGCAATTGGGCAGTTAATTAGGCAGGCTATTAGGCAATTAAGCAATATGGCAGGCAATTAAGCAGTTAATTAGGCAGGCAAATAGGCAGATAATTAGGCAGGCAATAAGTCAGGCAATTAAGCAGGCATTTAGACAGGTAGGCAATTTGGCAGGCAATTCGGTAGGCAATTATAGACAATTGCAATTGGGCAGGCAATAAGGCAGTTAATTAGACAGGCAATTAAGCAGGCAAATAGGCAGGCAATTAGGCAGTTATTAAGTCAGGCAATTAGGTAGGCAGTTGGGTAGGCAGTTAGGCATGCAATAAGGCAGTTAATTAGGCAGGCAATTAGGCAGGCAATTAGGAAGGCAATAAGGCAGGCAAATAGGCAGGCATATTGACAGCCAATTAGACAGGCAATTAGGAAGTTAATTAGGCAGATGATTAGGCAGGAAATTTGGCAGGCAATAAGGCAGGCAAATAGGCAGGCAACTTATTAGCCAGGCAATTAGGCAGGCAATTAGGCAGGCAATTAGGCAGGCAATTAGGCAATTAATTAGGCAAGCAATTATTCAGGAAATTAGGCAGGCAGATAATAAGGGAGACAATTAAGCAGTTAATTAGGCAGGCATGCAATTTGGCAGGCAAATAGGCAGGCAACTAATTAGCCAGGCAATTAGGCAGGCAATTAGGCAGGCAATTAGGCACGCAATTAAGCAGATAATTCAGCACATAATTAGGCAGGCAATAAGGCAGGCAATTAGGTAGTTAATTAGGCAAGCAAATAGGCAGGCAATTAGGCAGGCAATTATGTAGTTAATTAGGCAGGCAATTATGCAGGTAATTAGGCAAGCAATTAGTTAGATAAATAAGCAGGCAATAAAGCAGTTAATTAGGCCTGCAATAAGGCAGGCAATTAATAATGTAATTAGGCAGGCAGGCAATTAGGCAGGCAATTAAGCAGTTAATTAGGCAAGCAGGCAATTGGGCAGGTAATAGGGCAGGCAATTAGATAAGCAGGCAATTTGGCATGCAGGCAATAAGGCAGGCAATTAGGCAAGCAATTAGGCAGACAAGTAGGCAGTTAGTCAGGCAGGCAATTAGGCAGGCAGTTAGGCAGGCAATAAGGGAGGTAATTAGGCAGTCAAGTAATATGGCAGGCAATTAGGAAGTTAATTAGGCATGCAAATAGGCAGATAATTAGGCAGGCAATTAGGCATTTAATTAGAAAGGCAATTAGGCATTTAATTAGCAGGCAATAAAGCAGTTAATTAGGCAGTTAATTAGGCAGGCAATTAAGCAGTTGATTAGGCAGGCAATTAGGCAGGCAATTAGGCAGGCAATTAGGCAGGAAATTAGGCAGATAATAAGGCAGGCAATTAGGCATTTAATTAGCTGGCAATGAAGCAGTTAATTAGGCATTTAATTAGGCAGGCAATTAAGCAGTTAATTAGGCAGACAGGCAATTTAGCAGGTAATAAGGCAGGCAATTAGGCAAGCAATTAGGCAGGCAATTAGGCAGGCAATTAGGCAGGCAATTAGGCAGGCAATTAGTCAGATAATAAAGTGGGCAATTAGGCAGAAAATTTGGCAGGCAATTAGGCAGTTAATTAGGCAAGCAATTAGGCAGTCAATTAGGCAGGCAATTAGGCAGTCAATTAGGCAGGCAATTAGGCAGTCAATTAGGCAATCAAGCAATATGGCAGGCATTTAGGCAGGTAATTAGGCAGGAAATTAGGTAGATAATTAGCAGGCAATAAGAAAGGTAATTAGGCAGGCAATTAGGCAGGCAATTAGGCAGGCAATAAGGCAGTTTATTAGGCAAGCAATTAGGCAGGCAATTAGGCACACAATTGGGCAGGCAATTAGGCAATTAATTAGCAGGCAATGGAGCAGTTAATTAGGCAGTTAATTAGGCAGGCAATTAAGCAGTTAATTAGGCAGGCAGGCAATTTAGCAGGTAATTAGGCAGGCAATAAGGCAGTTGATTGGGTAAGCAATTAGGCAGGCAATTAGGCAGTCAATTAAACAGGCAAGCAATTAGGCACGCAATTAGGTAGGCAGGCAATTAGGCAGTCACGCAATTAGGCAGTCAGGCAATTAGGCGGTTAATTAGGCAGGCAGGGAATTGGACAGGCAAAATGCCAGACAATTAAGCAGGCAATTAGGAAGGCAATTAAGCAGGCAATTAGACAATCAATAAGCAGGCAATTAGGCAATTAATTCGGCAGGCAATTAGGCATTTAATTAGGCAGTAAATTAGGCAGGCAAATAGGCAGGCAGTTAGGCAGGCAGGCAATTAGGCAGGTAGGCAATTAGGCAGCTAATAAGGAAGGCAAATATGCAGGCAATTAGACAGGCAATTAGGCAGTTAGTAAGGGAGTCAATTAGGCAGTCAATTAGGCAGTTTAGTAGGCAGGCCATTAGGCAGTTAAAAAGGCAGGCAGTTAGGAAGGCAATTAGTTAGGCAATTAAACAGCCAATTAGGCAGGCAGGCAATGAGGCAGGCAATTAGGCAGGCAATCAGGCAGGCAGGCAATCAGGCAGGAAATTAGGCATCAATTAGGCAGGCAATTAGTTAGACTATTTGGCAGGCAATTAGGCAGTCAATTAAACAGTCAGGTAATTAGGCAGGCAATTAGGCAGTTTATTAGACAGGCAGGCAATTAGGCAGGTAAATAAATTAGGCAGGCAATTAGTCAGGCTATTAAGCAGGCAATTAGACAGGCAGACAATTAGGCAGGTAGGTTATTAGTCAGGCAATTAGGCAGGCAATTAAGCAGGCAATTAGATAGGCAGGCAATTTGGCAGGCAGGCAATTAGATAGGCAGGCAATTTGGCAGGCAATTAGGCAGACAAATAGGCAGTTAGTCAGGCAGGCAATTAGGCAGGCAATAAGGCAGGCACTTAGGCAGGTAATTAGGCAATCAATAAATATGGCAGGCAATTAGGCAGTTAATTAGGCAGGCAAATAGGCAAATTATTAGGCAGGGAATAAGGCAGGCAATTAGGCAGGCAATTAGGCAGGCAATAAGGCAGTTAATTGGGCAGGCAATAAGGCAGGCAATTAGGCAGGCAATAAAGCAGTTAATTGGGCAAGCAATTGGGCAGGCAATTAGGCAGGCAATTAGGCAGTCAATTAAACAGTAAAGCAATTAGGCACGCAATTAGGTAGGCAGGCAATAAGGCAGTCACGCAATAAGGCAGTCACGCAATTAGGCAGTCAGGCAATTAGGCGGTTAATTAGGCAGGCAGGGAATTGGGCAGGCAAAATGCCAGACAATTAAGCAGGCAATTAGGAAGGCAATTAAGCAGGCAATTAGACAATCAATAAGCAGGAAATTAGGCAGTTAATTCGGCAGGCAATTAGGCAGGCAATTAGGCATTTAATTAGGCAGTGAATTAGGCAGGCAAATAGGCAGGCAGTTAGGCAGATTATTAAGAAGGCAATTAGGTATTTAATTAGGCAGGCAATTAGGCATTTAATTAGCAGGCAATAAAGCGGTTAATTAGGCAGTTAATTAGGCAGGCAATTAAGCAGTTTATTAGCCAGGCAGGCAATTTAGCAGGTAATTAGGCAGGCAATTAGGCAGTTAATAAGGCAGGCAATTAGGCAGAAAATTTGGAAGCAATTAGGCAGGCAATTTGGCTGGCAATTAGGCAGGCAATTGGGCAGTTAATTAGGCAGGCTATTAGGCAATCAAGCAATATGGCAGGCAATTAAGCAGTTAATTAGGCAGGCAAATAGGCAGATAATTAGGCAGGCAATAAGTCAGGCAATTAAGCAGGCATTTAGACAGGTAGGCAATTTGGCAGGCAATTCGGTAGGCAATTAAGCAGGCAATTGGGCAGGCAATAAGGCAGTTAATTAGACAGGCAATTAAGCAGGCAAATAGGCAGGCAATTAGGCAGTTAATAAGTCAGGCAATTAGGTAGGCAGTTGGGTAGGCAGTTAGGCAGGCAATAAGGCAGTTATTTGGCACGCAATTAGGCAGGCAATTAGGAAGGCAATAAGGCAGGCATATAGGCAGGCATATTGACAGCCAATTAGGCAGGCAATTATGAAGTTAATTAGGCAGATGATAAAGGAAGGAAATTTGGCAGGCAATAAGGCAGGCAAATAGGCAGGCAACTAATTAGCCAGGCAATTAGGCAGGCAATTATGCAGGCAATTAAGCAGGCAATTAGGCAATTAATTTTGCTAACAATTAGGCAGGCAGGCAATTAGGCAGGCAGATAATAAGGGAGGCAATTAAGCAGTTAATTAGGCAGGCATGCAATTTGGCAGGTAATAAGGCAGGCAATAAGGAAAGCAATTAAGCAGGCAATTAGGCAGGCAATTAAGCAGATAATTAAGCACATAATTAGGCAGGCAATAAGGCAGGCAATTAGGTAGTTAATTAGGCAAGCAAATAGGCAGGCAATTAGGCAGGCAATTAAGTAGTTAATTAGGCAGGTAATTAGGCAAGCAATTAGTTAGATAAATAGGCAGGCAATAAAGCAGTTAATTAGGCCCGCAATAAGGCAGGCAATTAATAATGTAATTAGGCAGGCAATTAGGCAGGCAATTAGGCAATTAATTAGGCAAGCAATTAGGCAGGCAGGCAATTAGGCAGGCAGATAATAAGGGAGACAATTAAGCAGTTAATTAGGCAGGCATGCAATTTGGCAGGCAAATAGGCAGGCAACTAATTAGCCAGGCAATTATGCAGGCAATTAGGCAGGCAATTAAGCAGATAATTAAGCACATAATTAGGCAGGCAATAAGGCAGGCAATTAGGTAACTAATTAGGCAAGCAAATAGGCAGGCAATTAGGCAGGCAATAAGGTAGTTAATTAGGCAGGCAATTATGCAGGTAATTATGCAAGCAATTAGTTAGATAAATAGGCAGGCAATAAAGCAGTTAATTAGGCCCGCAATAAGGCAGGCAATTAATAATGTAATTAGGCAGGCAGGCAATTAGGCAGGCAATTAAGCAGTTAATTAGGCAAGCAGGCAATTGGGCAGGTAATAAGGCAGGCAATTAGATAAGCAGGCAATTTGGCATGCAGGCAATAAGGCAGGCAATTAGGCAAGCAATTAGGCAGACAAATAGGCAGTTAGTCAGGCAGGCAATTAGGCAGGCATTTAGGCAGGCAATAAGGGAGGTAATTAGGCAATCAAGCAATATGGCAGGCAATTAGGAAGTTAATTAGGCATGCAAATAGGCAGATAATTAGGCAGGCAATTAGGCATTTAATTAGAAAGGCAATTAGGCATTTAATTAGCAGGCAATAAAGCAGTTAATTAGGCAGTTAATTAGGCAGGCAATTAAGCAGTTGATTAGGCAGGCAATTAGGCAGGCAATTAGGCAGGCAATTAGGCAGAAAATTAGGCAGATAATTAGGCATTTAATTAGCTGGCAATGTAGCAGTTAATTAGGCATTTAATTAGGCAGGCAATTAAGCAGTTAATTAGGCAGGCAGGCAATTTAGCAGGTAATTAGGCAGGCAATTAGGCAAGCAATTAGGCAGGCAATTAGGCAGGCAATTAGGCAGGCAATTGGTCAGATAATTAAGTGGGCAAATAGGCAGAAAATTTGGCAGGCAATTAGGCAGTTAATTAGGAAAGCAATTAGGCAGTCAATTAGGCAGGCAATTAGGCAGTCAATTAGGCAATCAAGCAATATAGCAGGCATTTAGGCAGGTAATTAGGCAGGCAATTAGGCAGATAATTAGCAGGCAATAAGAAAGGTAATTAGGCAGGTAATTAGGCAGGCAATTAGGCAGGCAATAAGGCAGTTTATTAGGCAAGCAATTAGGCAGGCAATTAGGCAGACAATTAGGCAGGCAATTAGGCATTTAATTAGCAGGCAATGAAGCAGTTAATTAGGCAGTTAATTAGGCAGGCAATTAAGCAGTTAATTAGGCAGGCAGGCAATTTAGCAGGTAATTAGGCAGGCAATAAGGCAGTTGATTGGGTAAGCAATTAGGCAGGCAATTAGGCAGTCAATTAAACAGGCAAGCAATTAGGCACGCAATTAGGTAGGCAGGCAATTAGGCAGTCACGCAATTAGGCAGTCAGGCAATTAGGCGGATAATTAGGCAGGCAGGGAATTGGACAGGCAAAATGCCAGACAATTAAGCAGGCAATTAGGAAGGCAATTAAGCAGGCAATTAGACAATCAATAAGCAGGCAATTAGGCAATTAATTCGGCAGGCAATTAGGCATTTAATTAGGCAGTAAATTAGGCAGGCAAATAGGCAGGCAGTTAGGCAGTAATTAAGAAGGCAATTAGGCATTTACTTAGGCAGGCAATTAGGCATTTAATTAGCAGGCAATAAAGCAGTTAATTAGGCAGTTAATTAGGCAGGCAATTAAGCAGTTTATAAGCCAGGCAGGCAATTTAGCAGGTAATTAGGCAGGCAATTAGGCATTTAATAAGGCAGGCAATTAGGCAGAAAATTTGGAAGCAATTAGGCAGGCAATTAGGCTGGCAATAAGGCAGGCAATTGGGCAGTTAATTAGGCAGGCTATTAGGCAATCAAGCAATATGGCAGGCAATTAAGCAGTTAATTAGGCAGGCAAATAGGCAGATAATTAGGCAGGCAATAAGTCAGGCAATTAAGCAGGCATTTAGACAGGTAGGCAATTTGGCAGGCAATTCGGTAGGCAATTAAGCAGGCAATTGGGCAGGCAATAAGGCAGTTAATTAGACAGGCAATTAAGCAGGCAAATAGGCAGGCAATTAGGCAGTTAATAAGTCAGGCAATTAGGTAGGCAGATGGGTAGGCAGTTAGGCAGGCAATAAGGCAGTTAATTAGGCAGGCAATTAGGCAGGCAATTAGGAAGGCAATAAGGCAGGCAAATAGGCAGGCATATTGACAGCCAATTAGGCAGGCAATTAGGAAGTTAATTAGGCAGATGATTAGGCAGGAAATTTGGCAGGCAATAAGGCAGGCAAATAGGCAGGCAACTAATTAGCCAGGCAATTAGGCAGGCAATTAGGCAGGCAATTAAGCAGGCAATTAGGCAATTAATTAGGCAAGCAATTAGGCAGGCAGGCAATTAGGCAGGCAGATAATAAGGGAGGCAATTAAGCAGTTAATTAGGCAGGCATGCAATTTGGCAGGTAATAAGGCAGGCAATAAGGAAAACAATTAAGCAGGCAATTAGGCAGGCAATTAGGCAGGCAATTAAGCAGATAATTAAGCACATAATTAGGCAGGCAATAAGGCAGGCAATTAGGTAGTTAATTAGTCAAGCAAATAGGCAGGCAATTAGGCAGGCAATTAGGTAGTTAATTAGGCAGGCAATTATGCAGGTAATTAGGCAAGCAATTAGTTAGATAAATAGGCAGGCAATGAAGCAGTTAATTAGGCCCGCAATAAGGCAGGCAATTAATAATGTAATTAGGCAGGCAGGCAATTAGGCAGGCAATTAAGCAGTTAATTAGGCAAGCAGGCAATTGGGCAGGTAATAAGGCAGGCAATTAGATAGGCAGGCAATTTGGCATGCAGGCAATAAGGCAGGCAATTAGGCTGTTAATTAGGCATGCAAATAGGCAGATAATTAGGCAGGCAATTAGGCATTTAATTAGGCAGGCAATTAGGCATTTAATTAGCAGGCAATAAATCAGTTAATTAGGCAGTTAATTAGGCAGGTAATTAAGCAGTTGATTAGGCAGGCAATTTAGCAGGTAATTAGGCAGGCATTAGGCAGGCAATTAGGCAGGAAATTAAGCAGATTATTAGGCAGGCAATTAGGCATTTAATTAGCAGGCAATGAAGCAGTTAATAAGGCAGTTAATAAGGCAGGCAATTAAGCAGTTAATTAGGCAGGCAGGCAATTTAGCAGGTAATTAGGCAGGCAATTAGGCAGGAAATTAGGCAGGCTATTAGGCAGATAATTAAGCAGGCAATTAGGCAGAAAATTTGGCAGGCAATTAGGCAGGCAATTAGGCAGTCAATTAGGCAGGCAATTATGCAGTCAATTAGATAATCAAGCAATATGGCAGGCATTTAGGCAGGTAATTAGGCAGGCAAATAGGCAGATAATTAGGCAGGCAATAAGAAAGGTAATTCAGGAGGTAATTAGGCAGGCAATTAGGCAGGCAATAATGCAGTTTATTAGGCAGGCAATTAGGCAGGCAATTCGGCAGGCAATAAGGCAGTTAATTAGGCAAGCAATTAGGCAGGCAGATAATAAGGGAGGCAATTAAGCAGGCAATTAGGCAGTTAATTAGGCAGGCAATGAGGCAGGCTATTAGGCAGTTAATTAGGAAGGCAATTAGGCAGTTAATTAGGCAAGAAATTAGGCAGGCAGGCAATTAGGCAGGCAATTAGGCAGGCAATTAGGCAGTTAATGAAGCAGGCAAATAGGCAGGCAATTAGGCAGTTAATAAGTCAGGCAATTATGTAGGCAGTTGGGTAGGCAATTAGGCAGGCAATATGGCAGTTAGTAAGGCAGGCAATTAGGAAGGCAATAAGGCAGGCAAATATACAGGCATATTGACAGCCAATTAGGCAGGCAATTAGGCAGTTAATTAGGCAGATAATTAGGCAGGAAATTTGGCAGGCAATTAGGCAGGCAAATAGGCAGGCAACCAATTAGCCAGGCAATTAGGCAGGCAATTAGGCAGTTAACAAGGCAGGCAGTGAGGCAGGCAATAAGGCAGTTAATTAGGAAGGCAATAAAGCAGTTAATTAGGCAGGCAATTAAGCAAGGAATAAGGCAGTTAATTAGGCAGGCAATTAGACAGATGATTACGCAGGCAATTAGGCAGGCAATAAGGCAGTAAATTAGGCAAGCAATTACGCAGCTAATTAGGCAGGCAATTAAGCAGGCAATTAAGCATGCAATTAGGCAGTTAATTAGGCAAGCAATTAGGCAGGAAGGCACTTAGGAAGGCAATTAGGCAGACAATTAAGCAGTTAATTAAGCAGGCAGGCAATTTGGCAGGTAACTTTGCAGGCAATTAGGCAGGCAATGAGACAGGCAATTAGGCAGCTATTTAGGCAGTTATATGGATTTTGCAATTAAACATTTAATTAAGCAAACAATTAGGCAGGCAATTAGGCAGGCAGGCAATTAGGCATGCAGGCAATTAGGCAGGTAGGCAATTAGGCAGTTAATAAGGAAGGCAAAAAGGCAGGCAATTGACAGGCAATTTGGCAGGCAATTAGGTAGGCATTTAGAAAGTTAATTAGGCAGTCAATAAGGCAGTCAATTAGGCAGTTAAGTAGGCAGGCCATTAGGCAGTTAATAAGGCAAGCAATTAGGCAGGCAATTAAGAAGGTAATTAGGCAAGCAATTAGGCAGGCAATTAGGAAGGCAGGCAATTAAGCAGGCAATTAAGAAGTTAATTAGGCAGGCAATTTGGCATGTAATAAGGCAGGCAATTAGGCAGGCAATTAGCTGGCAATTAGGCAGGCAATTAGGCAGTTTATAGGGCAGGCAATTAGGCAGGCAATTAGGCAGTTAATTATGCAGGCAATTAGGCAATTAATTAGACAGGCAATAAGGCAGGTAATTAGGCAATCAATTAGGGAGAGAATTAGGCAGGCAATAAGGCAGGCAGGCAATCAGGCAGGAAATTAGGCATCAATTAGGCAGGCAATTAGTTAGGCTATTAGGCAAGCAATTAGGCAGTCAATTAAACAGTCAGGTAATTAGGCACGCAATTAGGTAGGCAGGTAATTAGGCAGTTTATTAGACAGGCAGGCAATTAGGCAGGTAAATAAATTAGGCAGGCAATTAGTCAGGCTATTAAGCAGGCAATTAGACAGGCAGACAATTAGGCAGGTAGGTTGTTAGTCAGGCAATAAGTCAGGCAATTAAGCAGGCAAGTAGATAGGCAGGCAATTTGGCAGGCAGGCAATTGGATAGGCAGGCAATTTGGCAGGCAATTAGGCAGACAAATAGGCAGTTAGTCAGGCAGGCAATTAGGCAGGCAATAAGGCAGGCACTTCGGTAGGTAATTAGGCAATCAAGAAATATGGCATGCCATTAGGCAGTTAATTAGGCAAGCAATTAGGCAGGAAATTAGGCAGGCCATTAGGCAGGTTATTAGGCAAGCAATTAGGCATGCAATTAGGTAGGCAGGCAATTAGGCAGGCAGGCAATTAGGCAGGCAATTAAGCAGGCAATTAGATAGGCAGGCATATTGGCAGGCAATAATGCAGGCAATTAGGCAAGCAATTAGGCAGTTAATTAGGCAGGCAATTAGGCAGGCAATGAAGCAGGCAATTAGGCAGTTAATTAGGCAGGCAATAAGGCAGGCAATGAGGCAGGCAATTAGGCAGATAATTCGGCAGGCAAGTGGGCTGGCAATTAGGCATGCAATTAGGCAGATAATTAGGCAGGCAATTAGGCATTTAATTAGCAGGCAATAAAGCAGTTAATTAGGCAGTTAATTAGGCAGGCAATTAAGCAGTTAATTAGGCGGGCAATTTAGAAGGCAATTAGGCAGGCAATTAGGCAGGCAATAAGGCAGGAAATTAGGCAGATAATTAGGCAGGCAATTAGGCATTTAATTAGCAGGCAATAAATCAGCTAATTAGGCAGGCAATTAGGCAGTTAATTAGGCAGGCAATTAGGCAGATGATTACGCAGGCAATTAGACAGGCAATAAAGCAGTTAATTAGGCAGGCAGGCAATTTGGCAGGTAATTTGGCAGGCAATGAGGCAGGCAATTAGGTAGGTAGGTAATTAGACAGGCAATTAGGCAGTTCATTAGGCAGGCAGGCAATTTAGCAGGTAATTAGGCAGGCAATTAGGCAAGCAATTAGTCAGGCAATTAGGCAGGCAATTAGGCAGGCAATTAGGCAGGCAATTAGTCAGATAATTAAGTGGGCAATTAGGCAGAAAATTTGGCAGGCAATTAGGCAGTTAATTAGGCAAGCAATTGGGCAGTCAATTAGGCAGGCAATTAGGCAGTCAATTAGGCAATCAAGCAATATGGCAGGCATTTAGGCAGGTAATTAGGCAGGCAAATAGGCAGATAATTAGCAGGCAATAAGAAAGGTAATTAGGCAGGCAATTAGGCAGGCAATAAGGCAGTTTATTAGGCAAGCAATTAGGCAGGCAATTAGGCAGACAATTAGGCAGGCAATTAGGCATTTAATTAGCAGGCAATGAATCAGTTAATTAGGCAGTTAATTATGCAGGCAATTAAGCAGTTAATTAGGCAGGCAGGCAATTTAGCAGGTAATTAGGCAGGCAATAAGGCAGTTGATTGGGTAAGCAATTAGGCAGGCAATTAGGCAGTCAATTAAACAGGCAAGCAATTAGGCACGCAATTCGGTAGGCAGGCAATTAGGCAGTCACGCAATTAGGCAGTCAGGCAATTAGGCGTTTAATTAGGCAGGCAATTAGGCATTTAATTAGCAGGCAATAAAGCAGTTAATTAGGCAGTTAATCAGGCAGGCAATTAAGCAGTTTATAAGCCAGGCAGGCAATTTAGCAGGTAATTAGGCAGGCAATTAGGCAGTTAATAAGGCAGGCAATTAGGCAGAAAATTTGGAAGCAATTAGGCAGGCAATTAGGCTGGCAATAAGGCAGGCAATTAGGCAGTTAATTAGGCAGGCAGGCAATTTGGCAAGTAATTTTGCAGGCAATTAGGCAGGCAATTAGACAGGCAATTAGGCAACTATTTAGGCAGTTAATTGGACCTTGCAATTAGGCAGTTTATTAAGCAGGCAATTAGAAAGGCAATTAAGCAGGCAATTAGACATGCAATTAGGCAGTCAATTAGGCAGTTAATTAGGCAGGCAATTAAGCAGGGAATAAGGCAGTTAATTAGGCAGGCACTTAGGCAGATGATTACGTAGGCAATTAGGCAGGCAATAAGGCAGTTAATTAGGCAAGCAATTACGCAGCTAATTAGGCAGGCAATTAGGCAGTTAATTAGGCAGGCAGGCAATTTGGCAAGTAATTTTGCAGGCAATTAGGCAGGCAATTAGACAGGCAATTAGGCAGCTATTTAGGCAGTTAATTGGACCTTGCAATTAGGCAGTTTATTAAGCAGGCAATTAGGCAGGCAATTAGGCAGGTAGGCAATTAATCAGTTAATAAGGAATGCTAAAAGGCAGGCAATTAGGCAGGCAATTAGGCAGGCATATAAACAGTTAATTAGGCAGTCAATTAGGCAGTTAATTATACAAGCCATTAGGCAGTTAATTAGGCAAGCAATTAGGCAGAAAATTAGGCAAACAATTTAGCAGGTTATTAGGAAAGCAATTAGGCAGGCAATTAGGAAGGCAGGCAATTAGGCAGGTTATTAGGCAGGCAACTAGAAAGGCAGGCAATTAGGCAGGCAATTAGGCAGGCAATTAAGGAGTTAATTAGGCAGGCAGGCAATTTGGCATGTAATAAGGCAGGCAATTAGGCAGGCAATTAGGCAGACAATTAGGCAGTCAATTAAACAGTCAGGCAATTAGGTACGCAATTGGGTAGGCAGGCAATTAGGCAGTTAATTAGACAGGCAGGCAATTAGGCAGGTAAATAAATTAGGCAGGCAATTAGTCAGGCTATTAAGCAGGCAATTAGACAGGCAGACAATTAGGCAGCAAGGTAATTAGTCAGGCAATTAGGCAGGCAATTAAGCAGGAAATTAGGCAGTTAATTAGGCAAGCAATTAGGTAGGCAGGCAATTAGGCAGGCAGGTAATTAGGCAGGCAATTAAGCAGTTAATTAGGTAGGCAAGCAATTTGGCAGGTAACTAGGCAGGCAATAAGGTAAGCAATTAAGCAGGCAATTAGGCAGGCAATTAGGCAGGCAATTAGGCAGGCAATAAGGCAGGCAATTTGGCAGTTAATTAGGCAGTTAATTAGGCAGGTTATAAGGCAGATAATTAGGCAGGCAATTGGGCAGGCAATTAGGCATGCAAATAGGCAGATAATTAGGCAGGTAATAAGGCAGATAATTAGGCAGGCAATTGGGCAGGCAATTAGGCATGCAATTAGGCAGATAATTAGGCAGTAATTAAGCCCGCAATTAGGCAGTTAATTAGGCCCGCAATTAGGCAGGCAATTAAGCAGTTAATTAGGCAAGCAGCAATTTGACAGGTAATTAGGCAGGCAATTAGGCAGGTAATTATGCAGGTAATTAGGCAGTTAATTAGGCAGGCAATTAGGCAGTTAATTAGGCAGGCAATTAGGCAGGCAAATAGGTAGTTTATTTGGCAAGCAATAAGGCAGGCAATTAGGCAGAAAATTAGGCAGGCAATTAAGCAGGAATATAGGCAGTTAATTAGGCAAGCAATTAGGTAGGCAGGCAATTAGGCAGGCAGGTAATTAGGCAGGCAATTAAGCAGGCAAATAGGTAGTTTATTTGGCAAGCAATAAGGCAGGCAATTAGGCAGAAAATTAGGCAGGCAATTAAGCAGGAAATTAGGCAGTTAATTAGGCAAGCAATTAGGTAGGCAGGCAATTAGGCAGGCAGGTAATTAGGCAGGCAATTAAGCAGTTAATTAGGTAGGCAAGCAATTTGGCAGGTAACTAGGCAGGCAATAAGGAAAGCAATTAAGCAGGCAATTAGGCAGGCAATTAGGCAGGCAATAAGGCAGGCAATTTGGCAGTTAATTAGGCAGGTAATAAGGCAGATAATTAGGCAGGCAATTGGGCAGGCAATTAGGCATGCAATTAGGCAGATAATTAGGCAGGTAATAAGGCAGATAATTAGGCAGGCAATTTTGCAGGCAATTAGGCATGCAATTAGGCAGATAATCAGGCAGTTAATTTAGCCCGCAATTAGGCAGTTAATTAGGCCCGCAATTAGGCAGGCAATTAAGCAGTTAATTAGGCAAGCAGCAATTTCACAGGTAATTAGGCAGGCAATTAGGCAGGTAATTATGCAGGTAATTAGGCAGTTAATTAGGCAGGCAATTAGGCATTTAATTAGGCAGGCAATTAGGCAGGCAAATAGGTAGTTTATTTGGCAAGCAATAAGGCAGGCAATTAGGCAGAAAATTAGGCAGGCAATTAAGCAGGAAATTAGGCAGTTAATTAGGCAAGCAATTAGGTAGGCAGGCAATTAGGCAGGCAGGTAATTAGGCAGGCAATTAAGCATTTAATTAGGTAGGCAAGCAATTTGGCAGGTAACTAGGCAGGCAATAAGGTAAGCAATTAAGCAGGCAATTAGGCAGGCAATTAGGCAGGCAATTAAGCAGTTAATTAGGCAGGCAATTAGGCAGGCAATAAGGCAGGCAATTGGGTAGTTAATTGGGCAGCCAATTAGACAGATAATTAGGCAGGCAATTGGGTAGGCAATTAGGCAGTCAATTAAACAGGCAAGCAATTAGGCACGCAATTAGGTAGGCAGGCAATTAGGCAGTCACGCAATTAGGCAGTCAGGCAATTAGGCGGATAATTAGGCAGGCAGGGAATTGGACAGGCAAAATGCCAGACAATTAAGCAGGCAATTAGGAAGGCAATTAAGCAGGTAATTAGACAATCAATAAGCAGGCAATTAGGCAATTAATTCGGCAGGCAATTAGGCATTTAATTAGGCAGTAAATTAGGCAGGCAAATAGGCAGGCAGTTAGGCATTTAATTAGCAGGCAATAAAGCAGTTAATTAGGCAGTTAATTAGGCAGGCAATTAAGCAGTTTATAAGCCAGGCAGGCAATTTAGCAGGTAATTAGGCAGGCAATTAGGCATTTAATAAGGCAGGCAATTATGCAGAAAATTTGGAAGCAATAAGGCAGGCAATTAGGCAGAAAATTTGGAAGCAATTAGGCAGGCAATTAGGCTGGCAATTATGCAGGCAATTGGGCAGTTAATTAGGCAGGCTATTAGGCAATCAAGCAATATGGCAGGCAATTAAGCAGTTAATTAGGCAGGCAAATAGGCAGATAATTAGGCAGGCAATAAGTCAGGCAATTAAGCAGGCATTTAGACAGGTAGGCAATTTGGCAGGTAATTCGGTAGGCAATTAAGCAGGCAATTGGGCAGGCAATAAGGCAGTTAATTAGACAGGCAATTAAGCAGGCAAATAGGCAGGCAATTAGGCAGTTAATAAGTCAGGCAATTAGGTAGGCAGTTGGGTAGGCAGTTAGGCAGGCAATAAGGCAGTTAATTAGGCAGGCAATTAGGCAGGCAATTAGGAAGGCAATAAGGCAGGCAAATAGGCAGGCATATTGACAGCCAATTAGGCAGGCAATAAGGAAGTTAATTAGGCAGATGATTAGGCAGGAAATTTGGCAGGCAATAAGGCAAGCAAATAGGCAGGCAACTAATTAGCCAGGCAATTAGGCAGGCAATTAGGCAGGCAATTAAGCAGGCAATTAGGCAATTAATTAGGCAAGCAATTAGGCAGGCAGGCAATTAGGCAGGCAGATAATAAGGGAGGCAATTAAGCAGTTGATTAGGCAGGCATGCAATTTGGCAGGTAATAAGGCAGGCAATAAGGAAAGCAATTAGGCAGTTAATTAGGCAGGCAATTAGGCAGTTAATTCGGCAGGCATTAAGCAGGGAATAAGGCAGTTAATTAGGCAGGCAATTAGGCAGATGATTACGCAGGCCATTAGGCATGCAATTAGGCAGTTAATTAGGCAAGCAATTAGGCAGGTATGCAATTAGGCAGGCAATAAGCAGGCATTTAGACAGGTAGGCAATTTGGCAGGCGATTCGGTAGGCAATTAAGCAGCCAATTGGGCAGGCAATAAGGCAGTTAATTAGACAGGCAATTAAGCAGGCAATTAGGCAGGCAATTAGGCAGTTAATTAGGCAGGCAATGAGGCAGGCAATTAAGAAGTAAATAAGGCAGGCAATTTGGCATGTAATAATGCAGGCAGTTAGGCAGGCATTTAGGCAGGCAATTAGGCAGTCAATTAAACAGTCAGGCAATTAGGCACGCAATTAGGTAGGCAGGCAATTAGGCAGTATTTTAGACAGGCAGGCAATTAGGCAGGTAAATAAATTAGGCAGGCAATTAGTCAGGCTATTAAGCAGGCAATTAGACAGGCAGACAATTAGGCAGGTAGGTAATTAGTCAGGCAATTAGGCAGGAAATTAAGCAGGCAATTAGATAGGCAGGCAATTTGGCAGGCAGGCAATTGGATAGGCAGGCAATTTGGCAGGCAATTAGGCAGACAAATAGGCAGTTATTCAGGCAGGCAATTAGGCAGGCAATAAGGCAGGCACTTGGGCAGGTATTAGGCAATTAAGAAATACGGCAGGCAATTAGGCAGTTAATTAGGCAGGCAAATAGGCAGATAATTAGGCAGAGAATAAGGCAGGCAATTAGGCAGGCAATTAGGCAGGCAATAAGGCAGATAATTAGGCAGAGAATAAGGCAGGCAATCAGGCAGGAAATTAGGCATCAATTAGGCAGGCAATTAGTTAGGCTATTAGGCAAGCAATTATGCAGTCAATTAAACAGTCAGGTAATTAGGCACGCAATTAGGTAGGCAGGCGTTTAGGCAGTTGATTAGACAGGCAGGCAATTAGGCAGGTAAATAAATTAGGCAGGATATTAGTCAGGCTATTAAGCAGGCAAGTAGACAGGCAGACAATTAGGCAGGTAGGTAATTAGTCAGGCAATTAGGCAGGCAATTAAGCAGGCAATTAGATAGGCAGGCAATTTGGCAGGCAGGCAATAAGGCAGGCAATTAGGCAAGCAATTAGGCAGACAAATAGGCAGTTAGTCAGGCAGGCAATTAGGCAGGCAATTAGGCAGGTAATTAGGCAATCAAGCAATATGGCATGCCATTAGGCAGTTAATTAGGCAAGCAATTAGGCAGGAAATTAGGCAGGCAATTAGGCAGGTTATTAGGCAAGCAATTAGGCAGGCAATTAGGTAGGCAGGCAATTAGGCAGGCAGGCAATTAGGCAGGAAATTAAGAAGTAAATTAAGCAGGCAGGCAATTTGGCATGTAATAAGGCAGGCAATTAGGCACGCAATTAGGCAGGCAATTAGGCAGTCAATTACACAGTCAGGCAATTAGGCACGCAATTAGGTAGGCAGGCAATTAGGCAGTTAATTAGACAGGCAGTCAATTAAGCAGGTAAATAAATAAGGCAAGCAATTAGTCAAGCTATTAAGCAGGCAATTAGACAGGCAGACAATTAGGCAGGTAGGTAATTAGTCAGGCAATTAGGCAGGCAATTAAGCAGGCAATTAGATAGGCAGGCATATTGGCAGGCAATAATGCAGGCAATTAGGCAAGCAATTAGGCAGTTAATTAGGCAGGCAATTAGGCAGGCAATGAAGCAGGCAATTAGGCAGTTAATTAGGCAGGCAATTAGGCAGGCAATGAGTCAGGCAATTAGGCAGATAATTCGGCAGGCAAGTGGGCTGGCAATTAGGCATGCAATTAGGCAGATAATTAGGCAGGCAATTAGGCATTTAATTAGCAGGCAATAAAGCAGTTAATTAGGCAGTTAATTAGGCAGGCAATTAAGCAGTTAATTAGGCGGGCAATTTAGAAGGCAATTAGGCAGGCAATTAGGCAGGCAATAAGGCAGGAAATTAGGCAGATAATTAGGCAGGCAATTAGGCATTTAATTAGCAGGCAATAAATCAGCTAATTAGGCAGGCAATTAGGCAGTTAATTAGGCAGGCAATTAGGCAGATGATTACGCAGGCAATTAGACAGGCAATAAAGCAGTTAATTAGGCAGGCAGGCAATTTGGCAGGTAATTTGGCAGGCAATGAGGCAGGCAATTAGGTAGGTAGGTAATTAGACAGGCAATTAGGCAGTTCATTAGGCAGGCAGGCAATTTAGCAGGTAATTAGGCAGGCAATTAGGCAAGCAATTAGTCAGGCAATTAGGCAGGCAATTAGGCAGGCAATTAGGCAGGCAATTAGTCAGATAATTAAGTGGGCAATTAGGCAGAAAATTTGGCAGGCAATTAGGCAGTTAATTAACCAAGCATTTGGGCAGTCAATTAGGCAGGCAATTAGGCAGTCAATTAGGCAATCAAGCAATATGGCAGGCATTTAGGCAGGTAATTAGGCAGGCAAATAGGCAGATAATTAGCAGGCAATAAGAAAGGTAATTAGGCAGGCAATTAGGCAGGCAATAAGGCAGTTTATTAGGCAAGCAATTAGGCAGGCAATTAGGTAGACAATTAGGCAGGCAATTAGGCATTTAATTAGCAGGCAATGAAGCAGTTAATTAGGCAGGCAATTAAGCAGTTAATTAGGCAGGCAGGCAATTTAGCAGGTAATTAGGCAGGCAATAAGGCAGTTGATTGGGTAAGCAATTAGGCAGGCAATTAGGCAGTCAATTAAACAGGCAAGCTATTAGGCACGCAATTAGGTAGGCAGGCAATTAGGCAGTCAAGCAATTAGGCAGTCAGGCAATTAGGCGTTTAATTAGGCAGGCAGGGAATTGGACAGGCAAAATGCCAGACAATTAAGCAGGAAATTAGGAAGGCAATTATGCAGGCAATTAGCCAATCAATAAGCAGGCAATTAGGCAATTAATTCAGCAGGCAATTAGGCATTTAATTAGGCAGTAAATTAGGCAGGCAAATAGGCAGGCAGTTAGGCAGTAATTAAGAAGGCAATTAGGCATTTACTTAGGCAGGCAATTAGGCATTTAATTAGCAGGCAATAAAGCAGTTAATTAGGCAGTTAATCAGGCAGGCAATTAAGCAGTTTATAAGCCAGGCAGGCAATTTAGCAGGTAATTAGGCAGTTAATAAGGCAGGCAATTAGGCAGAAAATTTGGAAGCAATTAGGCAGGCAATTAGGCTGGCAATAAGGCAGGCAATTGGGCAGTTAATTAGGTAGGCTATTAGGCAATCAAGCAATATGGCAGGCAATTAAGCAGTTAATTAGGCAGGCAAATAGGCAGATAGTTAGGCAGGCAATAAGTCAGGCAATTAAGCAGGCATTTAGACAGGTAGGCAATTTGGCAGGCAATTCGGTAGGCAATTAAGCAGGCAATTGGGCAGGCAATAAGGCAGTTAATTAGACAGGCAATTAAGCAGGCAAATAGGCAGGCAATTAGGCAGTTAATAAGTCAGGCAATTAGGTAGGCAGTTGGGTAGGCAGTTAGGCAGGCAATAAGGCAGTTAATTAGGCAGGCAATTAGGCAGGCAATTAGGAAGGCAATAAGGCAGGCAAATAGGCAGGCATATTGACAGCCAATTAGGCAGGCAATTAGGAAGTTAATTAGGCAGATGATTAGGCAGGAAATTTGGCAGGCAATAAGGCAGGCAAATAGGCAGGCAACTAATTAGCCAGGCAATTAGGTAGGCAATTAGGCAGGCAATTAAGCAGGCAATTAGGCAATTAATTAGGCAAGCAATTAGGCAGGCAGGCAATTAGGCAGGCAGATAATAAGGGAGGCAATTAAGCAGTTAATTAGGCAGGCATGCAATTTGGCAGGTAATAAGGCAGGCAATAAGGAAAGCAATTAAGCAGGCAATTAGGCAGGCAATTAAGCAGATAATTAAGCACATAATTAGGCAGGCAATAGGGCAGGCAATTAGGTAGTTAATTAGTCAAGCAAATAGGCAGGCAATTAGGCAGGCAATTAGGTAGTTAATTAGGCAGGCAATTATGCAGGTAATTAGGCAAGCAATTAGTTAGATAAATAGGCAGGCAATGAAGCAGTTAATTAGGCCCGCAATAAGGCAGGCAATTAATAATGTAATTAGGCAGGCAGGCAATTAGGCAGGCAATTAAGCAGTTAATTAGGCAAGCAGGCAATTGGGCAGGTAATAAGGCAGGCAATTAGATAGGCAGGCAATTTGGCATGCAGGCAATAAGGCAGGCAATTAGGCAGTTAATTAGGCATGCAAATAGGCAGATAATTAGGCAGGCAATTAGGCATTTAATTAGGCAGGCAATTAGGCATTTAATTAGCAGGCAATAAATCAGTTAATTAGGCAGTTAATTAGGCAGGCAATTAAGCAGTTGATTAGGCAGGCAATTTAGCAGGTAATTAGGCAGGCATTAGGCAGGCAATTAGGCAGGAAATTAGGCAGATAATTAGGCAGGCAATTAGGCATTTAATTAGCAGGCAATGAAGCAGTTAATAAGGCAGTTAATAAGGCAGGCAATTAAGCAGTTAATTAGGCAGGCAGGCAATTTAGCAGGTAATTAGGCAGGCAATTAGGCAGGAAATTAGGCAGGCAATTAGGCAGATAATTAAGCAGGCAATTAGGCAGAAAATTTGGCAGGCAATTAGGCAGGCAATTAGGCAGTCAATTAGGCAGGCAATTATGCAGTCAATTAGTTAATCAAGCAATATGGCAGGCATTTAGGCAGGTAATTAGGCAGGCTAATAGGCAGATAATTAGGCAGGCAATAAGAAAGGTAATTCAGGAGGTAATTAGGCAGGCAATTAGGCAGGCAATAATGCAGTTTATTAGGCAGGCAATTAGGCAGGCAATTCGGCAGGCAATAAGGCAGTTAATTAGGCAAGCAATTAGGCAGGCAGATAATAAGGGAGGCAATTAAGCAGGCAATTAGGCAGTTAATAAGGCAGGCAATGAGGCAGGCTATTAGGCAGTTAATTAGGAAGGCAATTAGGCAGTTAATTAGGCAAGCAATTAGGCAGGCAGGCAATTAGGCAGGCAATTAGGCAGGCAATTAGGCAGTTAATTAAGCAGGCAAATAGGCAGGCAATTAGGCAGTTAATAAGTCAGGCAATTATGTAGGCAGTTGGGTAGGCAATTAGGCAGGCAATAAGGCAGTTAGTAAGTTAATTAGGCAGGCAATTAGACAGATGATTACGCAGGCAATTAGGCAGGCAATAAGGCAGTAAATTAGGCAGTTAATTAAGCAGGCAAATAGGCAGGCAATTAGGCAGTTAATAAGTCAGGCAATTATGTAGGCAGTTGGGTAGGCAATTAGGCAGGCAATAAGGCAGTTAGTAAGTTAATTAGGCAGGCAATTAGACAGATGATTACGCAGGCAATTAGGCAGGCAATAAGGCAGTAAATTAGGCAAGCAATTACGCAGCTAATTAGGCAGGCAATTAAGCAGGCAATTAAGCAGGCAATTAAGCATGCAATTAGGCAGTTAATTAGGCAAACAATTAGGCAGGAAGGCACTTAGGCAGGCAATTAGGCAGACAATTAAGCAGTTAATTAAGCAGGCAGGCAATTTGGCAGGTAACTTTGCAGGCAATTAGGCAGGCAATGAGACAGGCAATTAGGCAGCTATTTAGGCAGTTATATGGATTTTGCAATTAAACAGTTAATTAAGCAAACAATTAGGCAGGCAATTAGGCATGCAGGCAATTAGGCAGGTAGGCAATTAGGCAGTTAATAAGGAAGGCAAAAAGGCAGGCAATTGACAGGCAATTTGGCAGGCAATTAGGTAGGCATTTAGAAAGTTAATTAGGCAGTCAATAAGGCAGTCAATTAGGCAGTTAAGTAGGCAGGCCATTAGGCAGTTAATAAGGCAAGCAATTAGGCAGGCAATTAAGAAGGTAATTAGGCAAGCAATTAGGCAGGCAATTAGGAAGGCAGGCAATTAGGCAGGCAATTAAGAAGTTTATTAGGCAGGCAATTTGGCATGTAATAAGGCAGGCAATTAGGTAGGCAATTAGCTGGCAATTAGGCAGGCAATTAGGCAGTTTATAGGGCAGGCAATTAGGCAGGCAATTAGGCAGTTAATTATGCAGGCAATTAGGCAATTAATTAGACAGGCAATAAGGCAGGTAATTAGGCAATCAATTAGGCAGGCAATTAGGCAGTTAATTAGGCAGGCAATTAGGCAGATAATTAGGCAAGCAATTAGGCAAGAACTTAGGCAGATAATTAGGCAGGCAATTAGGCAGTTAATGAGGCCCGCAATTAGGAAGGCAATTAAGAAGGCAGGCAATTAGGCAGGCAATTAGGCAGGCAATTTGGCAGTTAATTAGGCTGTCAGTTAGTCAGTTAATAAGACAGGCAATTAGGCAGTTAATTAAGCAGGCAATTAGGCAGTTAATTAAGCAGGCAATTAGGCAGTTAATAAGACAGGCTTATAGGCAGGCAAATAGGCAGTCAATTAGGCAGGCAATTAGGAAGGATAATAGTCAGTTAATTAAGCAGGCAATTAGACAGTTAATAAGGCAGGCAATTAGGAAGGCAATTAAGCAGGCAATTAACCAGGTAGGCAGGCAATTAGGCAGGCAGCTAGGCAGGCAATTAGGCAGGCAATTAGGCAGTTAATTAGGCAGGCAATAAGGCAGGCAATTAGGCAGTTAATTAGGCAGGCAAATAGGTAGTTTATTAGGAAGGCAATTAGGCAGGCAATTAGGCAGTTAATTAAGCAGGCAATTAGGCAGTAAATTAAGCAGGCAATTAGGCAGTAAACTAGGGAAGCAATTAGGCAGGCAGGCAATTATGCATGCAATTAAGCAATAAATTAGGCAGGCAGTCAATTTGGCAGGTAATTAGGGAGACAATTAGGCAGGCAATTAGGCAGGCAATTAGCATACCTTTAGGCAGTTAATTAGGCAGGCAATTATGCAGGCAAAAAGGCAGGCAATTAGGCAGTTAATATGGCAGGCAATTAGGCAGGCAATAGAGCAAACAATTAGGCAGGCAATAAGACAGTTAATTAGGCAATCAATTAGGCAGGCAATTAGGCAGTTAATTAGGCAGGCAATTAGGCAGATAATTAGGCAAGCAATTAGGCAAGAACTAAGGCAGATAATTAGGCAGGCAATTAGGCAGTTAATGAGGCCCGCAATTAGGAAGGCAATTAAGAAGGCAGGCAATTAGGCAGGCAATTAAGCAGTTAATTAGGCAAGCAGGCAATTTGGCAGGTAATTAGGCAGGCCATTAGCAGGCCATTAGGCAGCCAATTAGGCTGTTAATTAGGCAGGCAATTAGGCAGGCAATTAGGCAATTTATTACGCAGGCAATTGGGCAGGCCATTAGGTAGTTTATTAGGCAAGCAATAAGGCAGGCAATTAGGCAGACAATTATGCAGGCTATTAGGCAGTTCATTAGCAAGTAATTAGGCAGCTAGGCAATTAGGCAGCCAGGTTATAAAGCTGGCAATTAAGCAGTTAATTAGGCAGGCAAGCAATTTGGCAGGTAATTAGGCAGGCAATAAGGTAAGCAATTAAGCAGGCAATTAGGCAGGCAATTAGGCAGGCAAGTAGGCAGGCAATTGAGCAGATAATTAAGCAGATAATTAGGCAGGCAATAAGGCAGGCAATTAGGCAGTTAATTAGGCAAGCAAATAGGCAGGCAATTAGGTAGTTAAGTAGGCAGGCAATTATGCAGGTAATTAGGCAAGCAATTAGTTAGATAGATAGGCAGGCAATAAAACAGTTAATTAGGCCCGCAATAAGGCAGACAATAAAAAATGTAATTAGGCAAGCAATTAGGCAGGCAATTAAGCAGTTAATTAGGCAAGCAGGCAATTTGGCAGGTAATAAGGCAGGCAATTAGGCAGGCAATTAGGCAGGAAATTAGGCAGGCAATTAGGCAGGCAATTAGGCAGTTAATTTAGCAGGCAATTAGGCAGTTAATTAGGCAGGCAATTAGGCAGGTAATTAGGCAGGCAATTAAGCAGGGAATTAGGCATTTAATTAGGCAGGCAATTAGGCAGATGATTACGCAGGCAATTAGAATGGAAATAAAGCAGTTAATTAGGCTGGCAGGCAATTTGGCAGGTAATTTGGCAGGCAATTAAGCAGTTAATTAGGCATGCAAATAGGCAGATAATTAGTTAGGCAATAAGGCAGGCAATTAGGCAGGCAATAAGGCAGTTAATTGGGCAAGCAATTAGGCAGTCAATAAAACAGGCAGGCAATTAGGCATGTAATTAGGTAGGCAGGCAACTAGGCACATAATTAGGCATGGAGGGAATTTGGTAGGCAATAAGGCAGTCAATAAGGCAGGCAATTAGGAAGGCAATTAAGCAGGAAATTAAACAAGCAATTAGGATGTCAATTAGGCAAATAATTAGGCAGGCAATTAGGCAGTTAATATGGCAGAAAATTAGGCAGGCAAATAGGCAGGCAGTTAGGCAGTTAATTAAGCTGACAATTAGGCAGGCAATTAGGCAGGCAATTAGGCAATCAAGCAATATGGCAGATATTTAGGCAGGTATTAGGCAGGCAATTAAGCAGGCAATTAGGCAGTTAATTAGGCAAGCAATTAGGCAGGCAAATAGGCAGGTAATTAGGGAGGCAATTAAGCAGTTAATTAGGCACGCAAGCAATTTGGCAGATAATTAGGCAGGCAGGTAATTAGGGAGGCAATTAAGTAGTTAATTAGGCAGGCAAGCAAATTGGCAGGTAATTAGGCAGGCAATAAGGTAAGCAAGTAAGCAGGAAATTAGGCAAGCAATTAGGCAGGCAATTAAGCAGTTAATTAGGAAGGCTATTAGGCAGGCAATTAGGTAGTTATTAGGCAGTAAATTAAGCAGGTGATTAGGCAGGCAGGCAATTAGGCAGGCAGGTAATTAGGCAGGCATGCAATTAGGCAGGTATGCAATAAGGCAGGCAATAAGTCAGGCAATAAGCAGGCATTTAGACAGGTAGGCAATTTGGCAGGCGATTCGGTAGGCAATTAAGCAGGAAATTGGGCAGGCAATAAGGCAGTTAATTAGACAGGCAATTAAGCCGGCAAATAGGCAGGCAATTAGGCAGTTAATAAGTCAGGCAGTTAGTTAGGCAGTTGGGTAGGATATTAGGCAGGCAATAAGGCAGTTAATTAGGCAGGCAATTAGACAGGCAATTAGGAAGGCAATAAGGCAGGCAACCAATTAGCCAGGCAATTAGGCAGGCAATTAGGCAGTTAATTAGGCAGGCAATGAAGCAAGCAATTAGGCAGTTAATTAGGCAGGCAATAAGGCAGTTAATTCGGCAGGCAATTAAGCAGGGAATAAGGCAGTTGATTAGGCAGGCAATTAGGCAGATGATTACGCAGGCAATTAGGCAGGCAATTAGGCAGGCAATAAGGCAGTTAATTGGGCAAGCATTTAGGCAGTCAATAAAACAGGCAGGCAATTAGGCATGTAATTAGGTAGGCAGGCAACTAGGCACATAATTAGGCATGGAGGGAATTTGGCAGGCAATAAGGCAGTCAATAAGGCAGGCAATTAGGAAGGCAATTAAGCAGGCAATTAAACAAGCAATTAGGATGTCAATTAGGCAAATAATTAGGCAGGCAATTAGGCAGTTAATAAGGCAGAAAATTAGGCAGGCAAATAGGCAGTCAGTTAGGCAGTTAATTAAGCTGACAATTAGGCAGGCAATCAGGCAGGCAATTAGGCAATCAAGCAATATGGCAGGCATTTAGGCAGGTATTAGGCAGGCAATTAAGCAGGCAATTAGGCAGTTAATTAGGCAAGCAATTAGGCAGGCAAATAGGCAGGTAATTAGGGAGGCAATTAAGCAGTTAATTAGGCACGCAAGCAATTTGGCAGATAATTAGGCAGGCAGGTAATTAGGGAGGCAATTAAGTAGTTAATTAGGCAGGCAAGCAATTTGGCAGGTAATTAGGCAGGCAATAAGGTAAGCAATTAAGCAGGAAATTAGGCAGGCAATTAGGCAGGCAATTAAGCAGTAAATTAGGAAGGCTATTAGGCAGGCAATTAGGCAGTTAATTAGGCAGGCAATTAGACAGGCAATTAGGAAGGCAATAAGGCAGGCAACCAATTAGCCAGGCAATTAGGCAGGCAATTAGGCAGTTAATTAGGCAGGCAATGAAGCAAGCAATTAGGCAGTTAATTAGGCAGGCAATTAGGCAGTTAATTCGGCAGGCAATTAAGCAGGGAATAAGGCAGTTGATTAGGCAGGCAATTAGGCAGTTGATTACGCAGGCAATTAGGCAGGCAATAAGGCAGTAAATTAGGCAAGTAATTACGCAGCTAATTAGGCAGGCAATTAAGCAGGCATATTGACAGCCAATTGGGCAGGCAAGCAGGCAGTTAATTAGGCAGATATTTAGGCAGGAAATTTGGCAGGCAATAAGGCAGGCAAATAGGCAGGCAACCAATTAGCCAGGCAATTAGGCAGGCAATTAGGCAGTTAATTAGGCAGGCAGTGAGGCAAGCAATTAGGCAGTTAATTAGGCAGGCAATTAGGCAGTTAATTCGGCAGGCATTAAGCAGGGAATAAGGCAGTTAATTAGGCAGGCAATTAGGCAGATGATTACGCAGGCAATTAGGCATGCAATTAGGCAGTTAATTAGGCAAGCAATTAGGCAGGTATGCAATTAGGCAGGCAATAAGTCAGGCAATAAGCAGGCATTTAGACAGGTAGGCAATTTGGCAGGCGATTCGGTAGGCAATTAAGCAGGCAATTGGGCAGGCAATAAGGCAGTTAATTAGACAGGCAATTAAGCAGGCAATTAGGCAGGCAATTAGGCAGTTAATTAGGCAGGCAATGAGGCAGGCAATTAAGAAGTAAATAAGGCAGGCAATTTGGCATGTAATAATGCAGGCAATTAGGCAGGCATTTAGGCAGGCAATTAGGCAGTCAATTAAACAGTCAGGCAATTAGGCACGCAATTAGGTAGGCAGGCAATTAGGCAGTATTTTAGACAGGCAGGCAATTAGGCAGGTAAATAAATTAGGCAGGCAATTAGTCAGGCTATTAAGCAGGCAATTAGACAGGCAGACAATTAGGCAGGTAGGTAATTAGTCAGGCAATTAGGCAGGAAATTAAGCAGGCAATTAGATAGGCAGGCAATTTGGCAGGCAGGCAATAATGCAGGCAATTAGGTAAGCAGTTAGGCAGTTAATTAGGCAGGCAATTAGGCAGGCCTTGAAGCAGGCAATAAGGCAGTTAAATAGGCAGGCAATTAGGCAGGCAATTAGGCAGGCAGGCAATTAGGCAGGTAGACAATTAGGCAGTTAATAAGGAAGGCAAAAAGGCAGGCAATTAGGCAGGCAATTAGGTAGGCATTTAGACAGTTAATTAGGCAGTCATTTAGGCAGTCAATTAGGCAGTTAAGAAGGCAGGCAATTAGGCAGGCAATTAGTTAGGCAATTAGGCAAGCAATTAGGCAGTCAATTAAACAGTCAGGTTATTAGTCACGCAATTAGGTAGGCAGGCAATTAGGCAGTTGATTAGACAGGCAGGCAATTAGGCAGGTAAATAAATTAGGCAGGATATTAGTCAGGCTATTAAGCAGGCAATTAGACAGGGAGACAATTAGGCAGGTAGGTAATTAGTCAGGCAATTAGGCAGGCAATTAAGCAGGCAATTAGATAGGCAGGCAATTTGGCAGGCAGGCAATAAGGCAGGCAATTAGGCAAGCAATTAGGCAGACAAATAGGCAGTTAGTCAGGCAGGCAATTAGGCAGGCAATTAGGCAGGTAATTAGGCAATCAAGCATTATGGCATGCCATTATGCAGTTAATTAGGCAAGCAATTAAGCAGGAAATTAGGCAGGCAATTAGGCAGGTTATTAGGCAAGCAATTATGCAGGCAATTAGGTAGACAGGCAATTAGGCAGGCAGGCAATTAGGCAGGCAGGCAATTAGGCAGGCAATTAAGAAGTAGATTAAGCAGGCAGGCAATTTGGCATGTAATCAGGCAGGCAAATAGGCACGCAATTAGGCAGGCAATTAGGCAGTCAATTACACAGTCAGGCAATTAGGCACGCAATTAGGTAGGCAGGCAATTAGGCAGTTAATTAGACAGGCAGTCAATTAAGCAGGTAAATAAATAAGGCAAGCAATTAGTCAAGCTATTATGCAGGCAATTAGACAGGCAGACAATTAGGCAGGTAGGTAATTAG
>NW_026962791.1:0-7500 GCF_032445375.1 Bacillus rossius redtenbacheri
AGTAGCCGGCGCTCAGATTTTCAACCTAAGCGTATAGGCTTGTTCCTGGCACGCGTAAATTCCTCCAGTCAAATCACCCCCATTTTGAGGACCCACTCTAAATTGGAGCAGCGCAGTACCTCCCCGGCTCCGTGCGCGCACACTCGCGCGCGGAGCTCGCGTCACCCAAACAGCTCATAGAACATGTTATGAGTAGAGCCTTCCCACTAGGCTTACACGGCGCCCTCCAGCCAACACACAATTACATGCACGACCAACCTGTTTGAATGCTAATTCAAAATGGTCCGAAGCATGCGGGTGGTGGTTCGACTCCCAGGAGTTCACTGCCTGACATGTTAGGGCTGACTCTCTATGACTGATGGTCATGGCCGGCCTGGTTGGTTTCACCCCCAGTGCTGGTTGTGTTTCTGAAAGACATGAGATTTTGAATTACTGACTACTGCTTTCGCATAGGCATTTAACCTGCAAGGTTTCACTTCAACTCATAGCTTATTTAAATAATTTAATTATTTAAACCCACACAAGGCAGCTCGAAACTTAGATTAAATTTATTTAAATACTCGGAGGGCTGAGTAATTTAAATAATAGTAAATTAGATGCTACTCTGCTGTGCCGCCAGCTGTCAGTGCAAATAAACACCGTTGAAGCTGACCTTGCCAACGAGTGGAATGCTGCAGCAATGGTGGGTGCAGTAGGGTGGTATATTATATTATATTGCATTCTAATTTAAGTATAATATTAAGTATTAATTAATAGGATTCCGACCGTGTGCCTGACCACGTCCTGCGGTGCAAATATGCAACATTGGACTAGCCAATAATTGACATGCCCAGGCTGGCAGCAACATGTGTCGGAATTAAGGCCCCCACACCCCCACTACACTCGTTGCGCCGATCGCTGAACCAGTCGCGTTTTTGACCCAGCGGGGTTCTAATGAAACCAGTCGCGTTTTTGGCCCATCGGGGCCCTAATGAACTACACACATATGTCCTGACTGTCCCTTAGATTAAAATATATTAAGTGAACATAATAGGTGTCTGACCATGTGCCTGACCACGTCCTGCGGTGCAAATATGCAACATTGGCCTAGCCGATGATTGACATGCCCAGGCTGGCAGCACAATGTGTCGGGCATGCATGACCGTGGCAGCTGGGGCAACCTGGGAGCTGCGGTCATATATATACAGCTGCAATATGTACTTCTTTTTCAGCTAACCTGGCTGGCTGGCAGCCTGGCGGGAAACGACTAAAGTCGCCCCCTAAAAACCAGTCCTACCAAACTAAAATGCGGACAGAAATGCCCAAGTGCCCGCCCTTGCTTAGTAGACATTTTCTACTCTTCCAACTCTTCTTCCTGAGCCATCCTTCTACTCCCGTAACCAACCAGCATGAAATTAATGCATGAATTTTTGCATCCCGCATGTAAGTGCCCAGGGTTTTCCCTGTGTCTATGCAGGTTTTACCTGGGCCCAACTTATCTAGTATAGTCTAGAATAGTCAAGTGAGGGGAGTTAGTCATGGCGCCAATTGCTGCCATGGCTGGCCAATCCCCCTCCTTAGCACATATGCATGTTCCCTTCTCTGCATGGTACCCCCTGCATGATTAGAGCGTATAGGCTTCGGCCTGAGACGCACTTAGAGTCTCTCCCTAACCCGGACCCCTCCCAATACACTTAGTTTTAAACTTAGGTTAGGAAAAAAAAAAAAAAAAAATAAAATTGAGAGAAAAATTTTATTTTCACTTTGCTCTTGCATTCTGTAGGATCAGTCTCGTCATGGCAGATACCGCAGCAGCGACTGCAGCACCAGCTGTTGCCCCATCACAGGCAGCTTCCCCGAAGAAAGGCAAGGCTGCGTCGAAGAAGCCACGAGCCAAGCCCGCGCACCCGCGCACATCTGAAATGGTGGCCTCTGCGATCAAGAGCCTCAAGGAAAGGGGCGGCTCATCACTGCAAGCCATCAAGAAATACGTCGCCTCTACCTACAAAGTAGATGCGGAAAAGCTGGCACCTTTCATCAAGAAATACTTGAAGGCAGCAGTGGCTAGCGGCGAGCTTGTCCAAACCAAAGGCAAGGGTGCGTCTGGCTCCTTCAAGCTGGCTTCAGGGACCACCGGTGCTCCGGACCAGCCCAAGGCTCCAAGCGGCAAGCGTGGTGCAGCTGCCCCTAAGGAAAAGAAGCGATCCGTAGCCAAGAAGGCAGCGGTGGGCAAGAAACCAGTCAAGAAGACTCCGCCTACAGCAGAAAAGAAAAAAAAGGCAGCAGCTGCAACCCCCAAGCCCAAGAAGGCACCTTCAAAGGCAAAAAAGGTGTCCAAACCTCCCACGAAGAAACCCCGTGCTCCAAAGCCAAAGAAGGTTGCCCCAAAGAGCAAGTCGCCCAAGAAAGCAGCCCCAAAGCGGAAATGAAGATGCCAGCAGGACCGCTGGCACTTTCTGTGGCACTGTACCACCTTATCGGCCCTTCTAAGGGCCAACAATACTAGTCATGAAGGTATCAGTTGTTGCAATCATTGCCTCCTATAGCCACACCTCTGCCGTTAGGTAAAATTCTGGTTAAAAAATTTCTTATGGTATTTGAAGCGGGGGAAATAAATAAATAAATAAAGAAATTTATCAATTACATTGTGTGTATAGTTTAGGTGCAAAATTATTTAAAGTTTTTAAGCAGGAAAACGTCTTACAAACATCTCACTCTTATTTCAGCATATATATATATATATACACATATATACACACACACACACACATATTTTTTTTGTAAGGATTAGGTCTCAGGGTATTAATGGTGAACTTTATGCTGCTGCTGCTGCTGCTGCTGCTGCTGCTGCTGCTGCTGCTGCTGCTGCTGCTGCTGCTGCTGCTGCTGATGGTGCTGCTACTGCAGACAGGCACTGTTTGAAGAGTTTTTATTTCCTATGCAGAATACATTGCATTGTGTGCAAATCTTTTGTGTACAATATAAACAACCACCTCAAAACACAGACACTATAACTGTGTTTTTCCAAATTCTTATTAATGTAATATATTATTGGCTGGGTAAAGGTCAACGACAGCTAATAGGTACAAAAAGCCAGACAACTGTTTTCCTTTCAAATTTGACAGTTATTTTTAGCCCTAATAAGGGCTGTTTTTTTTTTCCCCCTTGCAAAAAAAATGGCAAGGAACTCAAGCACGCTCGCCACGGATACGCCGGGCAAGCTGGATGTCCTTGGGCATGATGGTGACCCTCTTGGCGTGGATGGCGCACAAATTGGTGTCCTCGAAGAGCCCCACCAGGTAAGCCTCGCTGGCCTCCTGCAGCGCCATGACGGCCGAGCTCTGGAAGCGCAAGTCTGTCTTGAAGTCCTGGGCGATCTCTCGCACCAGGCGCTGGAAGGGCAGCTTGCGGATAAGCAGCTCGGTACTTTTCTGGTAGCGCCTGATTTCTCGCAGCGCGACAGTGCCAGGGCGGTAGCGATGTGGCTTCTTCACTCCCCCCGTGGCCGGCGCGCTCTTGCGAGCCGCCTTGGTGGCCAGCTGCTTGCGCGGCGCTTTGCCTCCAGTAGATTTACGAGCCGTCTGCTTCGTGCGCGCCATCGTGGTCCGTCTGCGCGTGCTTTTTTTTTTTTTTTTTTTAGACCACAGCCCCTCCACGCTGAAGTCAGTCTCACACAGCCGAAGTGTTTGTGAGCCCTGCTAACCAAATGGGAATGATTTGACTTGAGGGAATTGATGCGTGCCAGGTGGGACCTATACGCTTAAGTAGACAATATATAAAACTGCCATTGACTCCTCCCGCTCCTGGGAGGGAGGGGGAGGAGTCATGGCGACGTGCGTCTGGCGCGATAAAGCCTGTAGTAGTGCGAACTTAGCACTCCTACAGCCTATGGGGTGTAGCAAAGGGTTAGGCAACAGTAAACCAGCGACGCACTGGAGGAAACCTGTTACCTGTAATCTGAAAAGCTAGCGCGACCGATGGGAAAATATGGACGCGGAAGAGGTATAGTAGGCTATAACCTTTCCAGGTGGGATTCCTGGAAAAGCTATGTTGGTGCTCTCCGAGCAAGTACACAGCAGGGTTGTGCGAATTTGACAATTGCCTCGGTGACACCGAGGGCGGCAGGAACTCCTGGCGCGACCTGCAACTAAAAGTAGAAACACATATATACAACACTCTATAATTAGTAGGAGTGGGGGGGGGGATACTGGGTTGGCATTGGCATGCCAATGCAGCATCTATGAAGCACTGAAGCACTGGTGCTGTGGTTGGCGTCACTGTGCAATAATTGAGAAAATGGGAATGAATTTTTACGATGGTTGACTATTATTATTATTACAACTACTAGGGAGATGTTGATATACACTATGGGGGGATGTTAGGATGCGAAAGAGTGAAGCACTAAAATAAATTGGAAGGGCATGATAACGTGGCTGTTGCACTATGTGGCTGCGGGAACCATGGCAGGATCTTGGTGCCATCTCCCCTGCTGACAGGCACTGTGGGCGGCGTCTCTGTGAGCTCCCCTGGCGGCGCAGGGGGGGGGGACGAAGCACTTCCTGGTGGTAAAGATGTCAGGGTATAGGGAGAGAAATTACGTTGTAAAATTAGAACTAAAACACTAATAACACTAATAATGAAAGAGGGAAAAAAATCGTAGAATTAAAGCTGAGCGATGCCGCTGAGTTTTTAACAGTTTATCTTAAAGTGTTTGCAATGCGCCGGGCGCAGTTATGTACTATGTCGGCACGAGTGTTTTCTGCTGATTATTTTGGTGTTTTTTATTTGTTTCTGCGTTGAATATTGCAGAAGTTATTTACATTTTAGTGAATCGATGCGTGACAAGTTTTTGGTTCCTGAAGTTTTCTGAACAGTCCGCAACGAGCTACAGCTACCCCGAGGCCACGCCCCCTGCGCGCGGCCAGCCAATCAGTGCTGGTGCGGACTACGGTGATTTTTCGACTCGTTCAGGGCGGTTTCTCGCATAGAATATGCTTTGGCCTTTTGTATTTTCGTACATCTTCTGGGTGATAACGACCTAGCCTGTTTATTAGGGGATTTGTGTGTGATTCCACTGTTTTATAAAAGGCTACAGCTTGTTTAATAAACTGTTCGTGCATGGTGTCTATGCGAATCTCTGTGTGTACTCTCTTCATGGGAGCATAGTTAGGCACATGCGCGATTTTTCTAAGAGCCTTATTCTGCACCACCTGCAGTTTATTTAAGTGCGTTTTCGCTGCGTAGCCCCACGCTGGAGCCGCATAGGTCATGATGGGTTTCACGCAGGCTGTGTACAGTAATTTGCTATTTTTAATGCTTAGACTTCCCTTGTGGTTTAAGAGAGGATATAAAGTTGCCAGTCTTGCATTCGCGAGTGCTTGTTTATTCGATACCTGTTTGCTCCAAGTTAGGCTTTTATCCATGTGGACTCCCAGGTATTTGACACAGGTTTTGTAGTGTATATTGTTGTTAAAAAGGCGTAGCTGAGGTAGGTTTGCCGGTACCTTCCGGCGTGTAAAGACGATCGCCTCACATTTGTCGACATTGATAGCTGTTCTCCAATCTGTGAACCACGATTCTAACAGATTCAGTGATTCTTGTAGGCGCCTGACTGCTTGTTGCGATTGAGTTGAACTAGCATACAACATGGTGTCATCCGCAAAACACGCGATGTTGGCTCTGGGCAGTTTCGGTAAGTCAGAGACATATATATTGAAGAGCATGGGGCCAAGTACACTGCCTTGTGGTACACCAGCTAATATTTTACGTGGAGTAGATGTGGCTCCTGGGATGCTTGCACGAAAAGATCGTTTACTTAGGTATGCGTCCAAGGTTTTTATATACGTATCTGGGAGTTTTATGGCTTGGAGTTTGTATAAAAGTCCGTCATGCCAGACACGATCGAAGGCCTTTTCGATATCGAGGAAGACTGCCGCGGTGTAGTGGCGCCAGTCAAAGGCCTGTGTTATATGCTCAACTATTCTAACGAGCTGTTGAGTGGTGGAGTGGCGAGCTCTAAAGCCAAATTGATAGTCTGGGAGCACTTGTTGCTCTTCCAGGTGTAATTGGATGCGGCGTGCTATTATTTTCTCAGCTACTTTCGAGATGGTGTTGAGCAGGCTTATTGGTCGGTAGCTGGACGGGAGTTGCGGATTTTTGCCAGGCTTGGGAAGCAGAATGATTTTTGCCTCCTTCCAATTGTTAGGCCAGGAGTTGGTGAGAAGGATGCCATTTATGCAGGCTGCTATTGCTTGAAGAGCTGGGATTTTGAGGTGTTTTAGGACAAGGGAAGGGATTTTATCTGTTCCTGGAGCTTTATTAGTCTTCAGAGATTTTATGATTCTTCTGACTTCCGCTTCTGTCGTTAGAAGGGGTTCTGAGGTTGCAGGTGTAAGTCGCATGGCCGCTACTTGCTCCGTTATTAGGAGGGAGTGGGGGGGATTGTTTGGTAGGATGTTGGGTTGGAAGGCCTGTTCTTGGCAGTCAGCAAGTACTGTAGCTTTATCTTTAGGCGAGAAAGCCATGTTTCCAGTAGGAAGTTGGATAGGCGGGATAATTGTGGGCTTGGAGGACAGGTTTTTCGCCACTTTCCAGAGTGTGTTGTTGGCTGTAGAGAGCTGTTGCACTTTCGCATCCCATTGAGTGGCTCGATGTACACTAAGTTTGGCTTGAAATTCATTGTACAGGTCAGTGTATACCTTCTTGAGCGCTGGGCATCTGTTGCGTTGCCATCGGCGCTTCGCCTGGTTTTTGGCTGTGATTAGCTGTTTTAGTTGCGGGGGGAGGGCAGTAGCATCCACTTTCTTTTTCATGGTTGGAATAAAAGTATTTATTGCTTGGGATAGGGTCCTAGATAATTTGGCAGAGTACTGCTGCAAGTCCGCAGCCACTGTAATGGTAGGAACAGGGAATAGGTTATTTTCTATAAAGGAGTTGAGTCGCGGCCAGTCTGCTTTGCGGAAATTATAGGTGCGTTTGGTTTGGGCGGTTTTTGTGTAAACATCTTCAAGTGTAGCAATGACTGGTAGATGGTCTGAGTGCAGCTCGTGGATTACTTCAAGTTCGTAGATGAAATTTGTGTTATAATAAATGGTGAAATCTAGGATATCAGGATATTGCCTGGGATTTTCAGGATAGCGGGTAGGATGGTAGGGAGCGCAGACCATGTATTGGTGTAGCTGCTGGTGTGCAAACAGCACTCTGCCATTACTTGTAGTTCGGGCGCAGTTCCACGCAGGGTGTTTTGCATTTAAATCACCTAGTAGGAGGAAGGAAGAGGTGCAAGTGGCTAGGATTTGGAGGTTTTCAGCTGTGATTGAGCGTCCTGGGGGAGCGTAGGCTGAAATGATAGTACATTTCTTGCCTTTAAGTGATATAGAGATTGCTACTGCCTCTATGCGGCCTAAGTCAGGAAGTTGTACTTCATGGTGTATTAGATTGGTGCGGACAGCCAAGGCAACCCCTCCACCCTGGTTGTCCCTGTCCTTTCTGTGGATGATGTACCCAGGTAGGAATAATTTT
>NW_026962791.1:12500-27500 GCF_032445375.1 Bacillus rossius redtenbacheri
ACCCAGTCGTCCTTGTTAGTGGGTGAATGGTATGAATACCTGTTACCTTATTACCATGAGTCTTTTCTTGTCACGTGCTGTATAGACCCCCAATCTTTTGACTAGTGGATTTGGGTGTCCTGGTAGCTTCGAATAGAAGGTGGCACTGTTCTCCTGCAAGATTTGATGAATCATTTTTACATTGGTTCTTTGGTGTAGGCTCGTAGTTTCCATGTCCCTTGGCATATTTATGATGGTTTTTAGGATTCTGTTCTGAGTTACTTGTAGTTGTTGTAGGTGCTCCTTTGCTGCTGTGCCCCACACTTCACACCCGTAGAGCATTGCAGGTCTAATAACACTCTTGTAAAGTAATAATTTGGTCTTGACCGGAAGGTGTGCTGACTTTAACAGCGGGTACATTTTTAGGAAAATTACTTTTGTTACACGTCCCTCCGCGGAGCGCGACCAATCACGAGCCGCGGAGCGCTCCGATTGGTCGCGCAACAAGAAGCCAAGAAAACTTTTCACGAAAAAAATTCAGTTCCCGTCTCACTCCGCTGGTTTACTGTTGTCTACCCTTTGCTACTCCCCATAGGCTGTCGGGGTGCAAATTCCGCACCCCTGCAGGCTTGACCGCGCCAGACGCACGTCGCCAGCTGCTTCCCCCTCCCTCACAGGAGAGTGAAGACAGCATAGGCAGTTACTCAGTTATCAAATTAAGCGTATAGGTCCCACCTGGCACGCATCAATTCCCTCAGTCAAATCATTCCCATTTGGTTAGCAGGGCTCACAAACACTTCGGCTGTGTGAGACTGACTTCAGCGTGGAGGGGCTGTAGTCTAAAAAAAAAAAAAAAAAAAAAAAATTCCCGTCTCACTCACTCACTCACTCTCACTCACTCGTTAGCTGTTCGTGCAGTGAGCATGTAGTTTCTGCGCTGCCACAGAGAGCATATTCAGTTAGATTTCCACCCCCAGTTTTTACGACCGCGTCGTGCGACGGATAGGCTTGTATATATGAGTGTGTGACACCCAGAGGCGCAGCGCCTCGTTGCCTAGCCGCGGCCCTGGCTAACTCAGTCCCAGGGTCGTAGGTCAGTGGGTGCTCCACTCCCTTCCTTTGTGGTAGGCGTTCCGTAATAATTCCCTAGCTTCAAATTTTTTCGTAAAAATGGCAACAGGCCAAGTTAGCCAAATGGACATCACTGCTAGTGACCGAGCAGGCGTTAAAAGGTCCAGCAATGAGCTAGATGACCGCGCGGCTAAATATCTCAGTATAGGTCAGCAACCAGGGCCCTCACATGCCCCCCAGTTGCCAGACAACTGCATGGCAACAGCACCGGCTGACACGGCCTTGCCGGCACCGGTAGCTGTTAGCCAAGGCACACAATCTCAACCTCAGACACAGGCGGACCCCCCCATCTACAAGTCCGCCCCCATAACAGTGTGGCACAATGCAAAAGTGCCCTACGAATGCTTGTACGACAAGCTCGTGCAACACCACATCAAATTCATGGCAAAAAACACTCAGAGGGGTACTATGTACCACTTCGCTTCAGTCCCCATGTATCATGAGGGACTCAGAATCATCTCAGAATCCGGGGTCGAATTCTTCGTAACCCGCGCACCAGAGGACAAGCCCCTCAAGTACGTCCTCAAGGACATTCCTGCCGGCACCAACATCAGCCGCATCACCAGCGACCTTCTGGCGCAACATGTCCCTGTCGTAGTCATTCATCAAATGTATGACTTCAACAGGCGCGCCCTCAACATGTTCCTGCTGGATGTGCCGCAGGGCAGCGAAGATAAAATCAACCAAATTAAATATGTATTTGGACTCAGAGTACGCATTGTCGACTACCTGCACCCAAATGCGCCATTGCAGTGTGGCAACTGCTGCCAGCTCGGGCATGTGTCTAAGCAATGCCACTTCAGGATCGCGTGCCCCCAGTGTGCAGGGCCGCACAAGCACCAACAGGGCTGCTCAAATCCGCCAAAATGCGTAAACTGCCAACAGGGCCACAATGCCAGATTCAGGGGCTGCCCTGAGTACCTCAAGGCCATGGCACGTCGCCGGCCTAGGGACAGAGGCGCCCCCAATCTGCGGCAGACTGCCCCTAATAATAACTATTACCAACATACAAGACAACCGGGCAGACAAGCACCACAACCACAACACATACCATCTCGACAAGCTAACCATCAGGCGGACAGTGATGGCTGGCAACAAGTCCGCCATGGTCGAAGGGCCAGAAGTCTGCCAAGAGAGCAGCACTGGCCAGCCCAAACCAACAATAGGTTTCAAGGCCTCGACGAGGAAGACTACCCCGATGCACTTGCATGGTCCCCGCGTCAACAACGAGGGCAGAGGCAAAGAAACGCCAGAGCTGCGTACCACAATCACACGCAGCAACCCCAGCAACAGCAACAACGCAGACAAGAGCCACGCAGACCGGCACAGCAGCCTAAGAACAGTGAGCCGCAGCAAACGCGGCTGACTGAACTGCAGGCTGCACTGCGTGAAAATGCCAGGCAAACTGCACCAACTCAGCAACCTGCCCCGGCGCAGCAACATCCTGCCACCGCTGTTGCTGCCAGCCAGCCTGTTCCAGTTCCAGTTGCCCAGCCGGCGCAACCAATAACTGCCAACCTCCCGCTGCCACTGCCCCCAATGGAGGTTACGCAAGCGCAGACAGACACTAACTTCAAGGCGTGCTCAGTGCTTAAGGGCACTCTCACAAAAATTGCCACAACACAACCAATCCACATGGACATAGCCACAAAACTTGTCAACCTCCTCACAGCCTGGTTAGACACTACTGTCCCCCTTGAACACAGAGTCCGCCTTGCAGTTGAGCTCATCACTGCCATGTCCGACGTTGCACATGCACCCACACATTAATCATACCATCACCATCAAAAATATTGCCACATGGAATGCAAACAGTGTCCGCCACAAAACACAGGAGCTAGAGTTATTTCTTCGGGAACACGACATCCACATTTTAGCTCTTACAGAAACACACCTGGCACCCACAGACACATTCAGACTACAGGGTTACATTATACACAGGAAGGATCGCACAGCCCAGGGGGGAGGGGTTGCTCTAGCAATAAAATCCACCATCTTACACCACACTATACAAACTCCAGACCTAGGCATGATGGAGGCAGTAGCAGCCTCAGTCACTATAAATGGCAGGCCCTGCACAGTCATTGCTGCCTATGCCCCACCAGGAAAATCATTAAAAACAGAAAACCTGCAGGCTCTGGCAACATTCACACCCTCCTTTCTGTTGCTAGGGGACCTAAACGCCAAGCACCCCTCCTGGAACTGCGCACGGGTCACTGCAAATGGACACACATTGTTTCGACACCAGGAACAGAGCACATACATGGTGTGCGCTCCCTATCACCCCACCCGCTACCCCACCTCCTCACTCCAGACACCAGATGTACTAGACATAACCATTTATATGAACACAAATTTTATTTATGAACTAGAAGTAATCTACGAGCTTCACTCAGATCATATGCCAGTTATTGCTACGCTTGAAAATACCGACTCGCTAGCAACGCAACCTAAAACAAGCCGCAACTACCATAAAGCAAACTGGAATAAATTAAATAGCTACATTGAAAAACACATTAATCCTGTTGCCATCATTTCCTCCCCAAATGACCTCCAATCCTATTCCGCCTCCCTCACACAGGTAGTTGCGGAAGCCATAAATGTATCTGTCCCACTTTCAAAACGAACAGCTGACCCGGCGACACTTCCACTCTACATAAAGGAGCTCATCACAGACAAGAACCAAGCACGTCGGAGATGGCAGAGAAACAGATGCCCAGCCTTGAAGAGGATTTTTCAACACCTGCAGACAGAAGTAAACAATCAGCTCGCACTTCATAGGGCCAGAGTATGAGACGAGAAACTTTTCAACCTCACCACACAGGACAACTCCCTCTGGAAACTAACCAAATCACTCTCCAAAAAACCTATCACTATCCCTCCTATCCAACTCCCGACTGGAGGCGTCGCCTACACACCCACAGACAAAGTGGCAGCGCTGGCGGACAGCCAAGAACTTGCCTTCCAGCCAAACGTTCAGCCCACAGATCCAGAGCATGAAATACATGTAAATGACCAGGTCAGCCAAATCAGGAACTCACCCCTCCTGGAGGAGCCTGTACTCACCTCTCCTGAGGAAGTGAGGAGAGTAATAAAATCACTAAAAAACAACAAGGCACCTGGCATGGACAAGATACCTACGATCGTCCTAAAACAACTACAGGACCCAGCTCTGCAGGCAATAGCCACCTGCATAAATGGCATACTAAACACCAATACATGGCCAACTGTGTGGAAAAACGCCAAAGTCATCCTACTCCCCAAGCCTGGTAAAGATCCCCGCCTCCCTAACAGCTATCGTCCCATCAGCCTCCTCAATACACTTTCAAAAATAGCTGAGAAAATCCTCACCAGCCGCATCCAACAAAATCTGGAACAAAATCACACTCTCCCTGACTACCAGTTCGGTTTCAGAGCGGGGCACTCAACAACCCACCAACTGGTGCGGATAGTTGAACAGATCACACTATCCTTTGACTGGAGACAGTACACTGCTGCGACATTTCTAGACATAGAAAAGGCCTTCGATCGTGTGTGGCATGAAGGCCTAATCTATAAACTTCACACAGCACACATCCCTGACACATATGTCCGCACACTAGATTCTTACCTACATGAACGACACTTCCATGCCTGCATCCCAGGTGCCACCTCTACACGCCGTACCATCAAGGCTGGTGTACCACAGGGCAGTGTTCTAGGCCCCTTATTATTCAACATCTATGTGGCAGACTTCCCAGCCTTCCCACAGGGGGTAGAAGTAGCGTGCTATGCAGATGATACGATGCTATATTCAAGCTCTGTGAGGCCTGCGGCTGCACTGCAGAGAGTACAGGCAGCACTAAACCTACTGCAGCAATGGTTTACAAAGTGGAAAACTGCAGTCAACGTAGGAAAATCAAAGGCCATTATTTTTACCAAGCGCCATATTCCAGAACATCTGCCACAACTATCACTTTTCAATGCCGCAATCTCTTTCTACCCCTGTGTGGAATACCTGGGTGTACTCATGGATGCCAGGCTTACATGGAAACAACACATTCAAAACAAACGAGCCAAGGCCTATGCGAGGCTCGCGCAATTATATCCTCTCCTAAATCACAAGAGCAGCATCTCCACAACAAACGGTAAGCTTTTATATCAGGCATGTATAAGGCCTATTATGACCTATGCAGCCCCAGCTTGGAGCTATGCCTCCAACACAAATCTCCGCTCACTGCAATCTGCGCAAAATAAAGCTCTCAGAAGAGTCGCACAAGTGCCTATCTATGTCCCCACAGCACTCATACACAAGGAGCTGCACATGGACACACTTCAGCGAATATACTTTAAACTATCGTCATCTTTTTATTCCCAATCTGCCACACACTCCAATCCACTCATTCGTAGCCTTGGAAAATATAAACCTGAAGATTCAAGAACACACAAGAGACCAAAACACGTGTTGTGCGAGAAGCCGCCGTAATTCCGCGGCAGCGCACACAAGAAATTCACAACCACCGACCGGAACAGCGCTGATTGGCTGCGAGCGCGCGAGGGGGCGTGGCTCGAGGTAGTCGCGCGCGGTTGCGGACGGTATAGAAAACTTTCACTTATTTCCATTCCCGTGCGCCCGCGCAGAGAAGTCACTTCAGTTTTCATTACAACTTTTTCTGCACTACACCTAGTGCTTCGGTCTTTTACCATCGAATTTAGCAACTCTCACGCAATCAATCACACCACATTCCAACGATCTTCTGCCTTGTGCTTCGCTACAGTGTATGCAGAGACACCGCCCATAGTGCCTGCAGCCATGTGAGCGGCGCGCCGACAGCAGAGATCGTCAGCTTCTCCCCAAGTTTGCCCTCCACAGCACCCACTGTATATAATTAGTGTTAAAAATTATTTCGCAACGTAAAATTAAATATTCCCAAGTGTTCCTTCCTCCCAGTGTTAGATATTAGTGCTACGATTAATATTCTTTCTCGTCCTAATTTTAGCAACTCCCTTCCCCTACCACAGCGACTCGCCGACTGCAGAGTACATCATTTTCTCCCCAAGATTGCCACACCAAAACCCATTAAAAATTATTTAGTGTTACAAAAATTCTTTCGCAACATAAATAAAATTTCTTTCAGTGTTATTTCTTCACAGTGTTAGATTTTAGTGCTACGATTAAACATTTTTTCTCGTCATAAAATCTAACAACCCCGTCCTATGTGTCACAGAGACGCCAACCACAGTGCCTGTGTCAGGTCCCCACTGCACGATCTCCTGTAATTTCGCAGCATGAATCATCATGTGCTGTGTACTCTTACGTTTATGTTATTTTAGTTGCAGGTCGCGCCGACGGACTGGCGCACTCGGCGTTGCTGAGACCAATCTTCAAATTCCATGTTCCTGCCATGTACAAGTAACCAGGTTACACCAACATAACGCATCTGGCCATCCCAGGCAGATGCGTTATACCTTATCCAATTTTCCCCCTCCTCCCCTCTGGGATATCCGGGCGGACATTTTCACTACCGGGTAGCAGGTTTCCTCCAGTGCGATCGCTGGTTTACTGCTGCCAACCCATTTGCTAAACCCCTATGCCTGCCGGAGCACTAATTCCCGTGCTCCTGCAGTCTTGCTTCGCGCCAGACGCACGTCGCCGCGCTACTCCCCCCTCCCCCGCAGGAGTGGGGAGTGGCACTGGCATTTTTTCAGTATTTAAAGTAAGCGTATAGGTCCCACCTGGCACGCATAAATTTCCTCTCGTCACATCACTCCCATTTTTATAGGAGGGCCCACAATCACTTCGGTTGTGTGGGACTGGCTTTAGCGTGGAGGGGCTATTGCAAAAAAAAAAAAAAAAAAATTCCCGTCTCACTCATCTAGCGACAGCGGCACAGCTCAGACCTACGATGCCCCCCAAGACGAGCGGTAAGGCAGCCAAAAAGGCGGGCAAGGCCCAGAAAAACATCTCGAAGGGCGACAAGAAAAAGAAGCGCAAGAGGAAGGAAAGCTACGCAATCTACATCTACAAAGTGTTGAAGCAAGTTCATCCGGACACTGGCATATCATCTAAGGCCATGAGCATCATGAACAGTTTCGTGAACGACATTTTCGAGCGCATCGCGGCAGAGGCCAGCCGCCTCGCCCACTACAACAAGCGCTCCACCATCACCAGCCGCGAGATACAGACGGCCGTGAGACTGCTGCTGCCCGGGGAGCTGGCCAAGCACGCTGTCAGCGAGGGCACCAAGGCTGTCACCAAATACACCAGCTCCAAGTGAGCAGGTCTGGTGTGCACATGCTTACATAAACGGTCCTTTTCAGGACCAAGAACATGATCATGAAAGGAAATGCTTCTGCTGCTGTTCTACAATTCCCTCAATCCCTATGATAGTAAATGTAAGCTTAACCAAGGCAGAAATATTTTCATTAAAAAAAGTCTTTAAGACGCATGGTTTACTGGCTGAGATATATATATATATATTTTTTTTTTTGCTTACTTCTGTGGTCATTAGTACATTGCTACAAATATATTTATATATATAAAAAAATAAATAAAAAAATCCTTTCTATTTAATTTAGTTAGATCATATATCAATATTAATGGCAAAGACCAGTTGCATCGATTCACTTTGAAAATAATTCCATTTGTGCTAAAACTGGACACAGTAAAAAAAAAAAAAAAAAAAAAAAATATATATATACACACACACACACACACACACACATAATTCGAATTCATATTATGCTTAACTGCGTTTGAATTTGCAATCATGCACAAGATGTTTTGTACTTCGAAGTAAAAACAACATAATGTACTATTTAACTACCCACAGTACAAATGGATCCAAAAAAAAAGTGAATTTTCATGCAGACGAAAATGCTTACATTTATTCTATTTATATTAAGTACCCATTACTAACAGCTTATACTGGGTGGAATACAACAGTTGACATGATTTTACTTATATGGCAATTTAATATTTAACCAAAATTAATGGTAAACTAATATTTTAAAGTGTCATTTATGGCCCCTTACCTTCAGCATGTTTGCTTCCTTGCACACAAACGAGGACAAACACATCACCCAACTGAAAAAAAAAAAAAAATTTCACTTGCATCACAAATAATTTAAAATTTTTCACCACATGAAGTAAATATTTCGCAATAAAAAAAAATATAGCCCTAGGACTCGTGTGCACACCTTTTCTTCCCCACATCGCACACGCAAACAAAACTTCCAAATTATTACAAAATCACTCGATTATTATACATACATAAACACACATGTATTTTCCGAATAAGTGAGAAATGCAGGCCGATGAAAGTCAAATTTCGTTTCGGAAATTAAATCTCGCACAACTACCGACACATAACCAAACTTGCGTACATTTACATAGCATTAACCCTCTAAATAATAAACAAATGAAAGCAGAAAAAACAACATCGCTACCCACCGCGCGCGCTCCTGGCGGCGGGAGTAGGAACTACTTTGCACACAGACCGACATAGCCCCCTGCCAAAAACAGTAAAATAAATAATATATATAAGTCTTTTGGCGGGAAAAAATTTCTCAACCGCCTGGGAGCACCCTAGTGTGTGCCTGTCTTTAGGTTATGTTACTTTTAACTTCATTTTCTACAGGCAGACGCGAGGGTGCTCGCCCATTATTTTTATTTTTTTAAATTCTTTCCTACCTTTGGTGTGCCATGCAAGAATTTATCGTCAAAATGGCGGCCCCGAGTGCAAATTTCTCGTCTGCACTGCTGGCTGGATGATTATGTGATGTTTTGAAGGAGGGTGTTTTTTTTTTTGTTTGGATTTTGTGTGAGGGGGGGAGGGGGCTGGGCTAGCTTTTTTTTTTTTTTAAATTTTCTAAACATTCATCTCTTATGTAACAGTGTTCAGCATTAAAAAATTTAAAAGAAGAGGCACTTACTCATCAATTTCAAAACAGCCTATGAAGAAAAATAAAAAAAATTTAAATTCATTCCAGTTTTATACATTCATGATTTGATCACATGTATAACTTTTCTTTTTTATTACCTTATTTAATTTTATTATTATTACTACTATTGCTGCTACAACCTAGAAGATACCTCAGTGATACTAATACCTGCTGGTAAAGTTAAAGGTTTCACCTTTCTTTCTTTAAACATATCACAATACCTTTCTTGAGTTAAATATTATCTAATGGCTTTAAGAAGTTATGGTAATGTTCATCAGTTATAGAGTGTGGGTTTGTGTGTGTGTGTGAGAGTGTATTTTGAAGAGGGCTTTGGTGGTTGGGATGGTGAGGGTGGTGGGTGTTGTGTGTGGGGAGGGGGGGGGGGGGGGAAGTAAAAGAGTGTTCATTACACGATTTCTCCTGTTGTTTGTAACAATCACACCTGGTATAGCTATTTCGAGTGGCAAATACAAACTGCAAAAAAAAAACATCTATATCATTGCCAACGGCCATATCACGATGAACACACCGGTTCTCGTCCGATCTGGTTGTAGTGCGCGCGAAAATCGGTGCCGCGATTTCCGCAATTTTTCGTATATAAAGTGCCGCGAGTGCTATTTTCGGGTGTGATTCGTGTTCCTCAAACACCTGTGCATGCGCACAATTGAAGGTAAGACGCGGCTTTGCCGAAAAACATTATAAACAGTGTTTAAAATATTCGTTAATGTATGTAAACAAACAATCTAGTTCAACCATAGAGCATGACTCTCATAGAAGCAATCTTTCGGGCGGGTGTGTTCCCATATCGACTTCTATTACTGATAAATTAATTGGAGCACCCCATACCTCTTCTGAAAGCAACATGGCGACTTGTATTAATATAAATACAAATAATTTAAATGATATGGATAACTCTAACCAAACCATGTACGAACTGTACTGCCCAGCAATGGGGGTAACTGTTGACAACGATTCTGTTTTCGGACATTTCGGCAACTTATTTCAAGTCGGTGTCCAAGACGACAAGAATATAATGTGTCGCATCCATTTGAGGCCCATTGAACAGGACGATCTGTCTCAACACCCATTTATTATTGCTGATAGAAAAACCTATCAACCCAGATTTTTTCATAAAGACCAAGAAATCCCAGACATTATTTGCGAGGATGATTTTCACAAATATTTCGTGTGCTACCAGGAAGAGCACATGTCTCGATCACCAACCAGCCCCGCTGCTGACCGCCAGAGTCCCCCGGGGGTTCGAACACCGCCACCAGCACAGGGTATCCCCAACATGGAGTGGCAGGAAGTCAGCAGAGGGGGAATCAATAAAAGGTGCTTCGCCCAAATGGACAACAGCCCAAGCAAGGACCGAGCAACAAAAACAAATCGTTACCACACACTGAGCGAGGAAGAGGACGACTTCCAGACAGCGACAGCTCAACCTGATGCACCTGTCAACCCCCCCAACACAGTTACACCCACGCCCACCTCGCACAGTACCACCAAGGCACATAAACCTCCGCCGGGCAAAGCTGGCCCAGCGATACCAGAAAAATTTGCCCCCAACAAGTTCCCGATGCCACCTGTGACGGTGAAAACTGGCATGAACCAGGCGTTCCACCAATACAAGCCGGCTCTCAAACAGTTAATGAAAAATGACTACGCCATCATTGTGACAAAGCACAATGTAAAGATAAAGACTGCCACCATCCCAGACCAGGAAAACCTAATAAAATTCCTTAAAGAAAAGAACTTTGAATGTTTCACACACCCGCGCCCAGACCAAAGGAACTCTCGATTTGTCATCCGAGGACTGGATGTCGACTACGACCAGGACGAGCTTGCTGCCCAAGTACGCTCCCTCGGTCTTGATGTTGCATCAGTGAAACGGATGGACCGGCGTACTCCAACTGGGGAGGACATCCCAGTGCCGCTGTTCCTCATTTCGCTCAATGGAACTGCCCAGCTATCCCCCATCCTCGGCCGCCACTACCTGGACCACATGGAGGTCAGGTTCGAGGCCTACCGAGGACGCCAGGAAATTCAACGCTGCGTGCAATGTCAACGCTGGGACCACTCCATCCACCTCTGCTGGATGAAGCCCAGATGCGTGCGGTGCCCGGGCGCCCACCCTTCCACGGAGTGCCCCAACGTTTCAGATGCCCCACCACACTGCGCCAACTGCGCGGACCATGACCTCCCGGCCAACATGCACATCGCCGCCTCCAAGGACTGCCCAGTCAGGCTGTCCATGCTGAATGCTAAGGTAAACCGCACAGCACAGCCACAACAAAAACTGCCCACCACCACCAGCTTCCCCCCACTTCCTCCCCCAAGAAACACATTCGCAAGCCAACTGAAAACATTCAAAACACAAGCAATAACCACACCAACCCACGACACACCACTGCCACAAGCCACTCAACTCCCAGCTCGCGTCACTCGCGTTCCTTCTAACTCAATGCCTCGTCATGCCAGTTACAATCATCCACCCCCTAAAAATCAACAAGCTAATGCTGAACCCAATGTCCTAAACGAATTTGCCGAATTGATTAAGTTAATTAAAGACCTCAACTTGCTGAAATGGGTTCCCTTTTTACTAGATGCCATCCGGAAATTTAAATCATCGCAGAACCAAGACGAGAAGTGCACAGTGATTTTCTCCGTCCTTAGTGCAATTGCCAATGCCCTCCCTTAAAATCATTATCTGGAATAGCAACAGCATCGCCAACAAGGCAGCCGAGTTCAATCATTTCATTTCACTCCACAAACCAGACCTGGTGTTCTTGGCGGAAACCTGGCTCAGGGCTGGCGTTCCGTTCACGGTGCCGGGATATGTGACGCATCGGGCCGACCGGTTGGGTGGCAAACAGGGGGGCGTGGCTCTTCTTGTGCGCCAAGCTTTGTCGCACCATAGGCGCCAAACGCCTCAATTGCAGCACATGGAAGCGGTAGCAGTTCGGCTGCATACGAACCCCACGCCCTTTACTGCCGTGGCCACTTACATCCCACCAACCACTCCATTCCCGGCAGAGGACCTCACCAGCCTTCGCCGGCTCGACTCACGCATCATACTGGCGGGTGACTTCAATGCCAGGCACAACTCCTGGGGCTGTCTCCGCAACAATTATAAAGGTATCGCCCTCCGCAAATACCTGAAGGAAACCACCTTAGTACTACATGCCCCTGACACGTTCACGTACCACCCACACTCCCATACTGGCAGCCCCAGTGTACTGGACCTGGTGATAGGCACATGCCTACCCAGAGTCAATCCCCTCAAAGTCTGCACCGACCTGACATCAGACCACTACCCTGTCATAGGGACAATTGACACCACAGTCACCCCTACTTCCACAAACACCATCTACGATTTCAAACAAGCTGACTGGAAAATGTATCGAACAGCTATGGACCAGCAGCTAGATCTGCAACATAAAGCCCGCACAAAGGAGGAACTTGACCAACATGTTCTTCACTTTGCTGACACCATTATCACCTCAGCCGCCCTCCATATCCCCAAAGTAAAACCGCACCCACTTGGAATACCACTCCCAGCCCACATCAAGACACTCATCTCGTACCGCAACAGGGCTCGGAGCCGATGGCAGCGTACCCGCCTACAGCCAGACAGGGACGACTACAATGCTCTGTTCCGACGGTGCAGAGTGGCCGTTGCTGAATGGAGGTCGGCGGGCGAAGTCAAAAAGCTCGACGCGCTGTCACTCGCAAATGGTTCGGTCTGGCGCTTCGCGCGCAGTCTCCGCGCCGCCAGGTCATCGATCCCGCCCCTAGAGGTGGACGGTGGCATGGCGGAGTCGGCGACTGACAGGGCGGAGTGCATGGCAAACCACTTTGTGAACTCATTCGCACCAGCACCCATACCACCTCACATCTCCAAGCTCCCCACACACTATCAACCCCCTCCGCCCCCAACGCCAGGCTCCCTCAAGACAGCTACGCCCAGGCAAGTGAGGAAGGAGATAGACCGCGTGCGTCATAACGCCGCTCCAGGCCCGGATGAAGTCACCCCACGCCTCCTCAAATCCATCTCACGCAAAGCACTCATCTACCTCACCAACATAATCAACAGCATTCTCATTTCAGGTCACTTCCCACGTCCATGGCGTGAGGCCACGGTAGTACCCATATTCAAGGGAAAAGGTGCATCCAATCGGCCGGCATCGTACCGTCCCATCGCCCTGCTCTCAGTGATATCAAAGGTAGCGGAGCGCATAGTTCTGGCCAGGCTGGAAGCGGAAGTAGCCCGGCTACAACCGCTGCCTGAATTCCAGTTTGGCTTCCGACGTCACTTATCAACACAACACGCATTAGCTCACGTCACCGACCAAATCACCCTCAGTTTCACACAAAGGACCCATACCGGCATGGTGTTGCTAGACCTGAGTCGTGCATTCGATACTGTCCACCATCACGCCCTAATCCTCAAGCTGGCCTTTCTGGGATTAAACCCTGCTCTTCGCTGCATCCTTCACTCTTTCCTGGAAGCCCGCACGTTCTGCGTACGGGTGGAAGGGTCCACTTCATCCTCTAGAGAGATCACTGCAGGAGTCCCTCAAGGGTCCACGCTCTCTCCCCTATTATTTTCCCTATATTCTCATGACATTCCCAAGCCCCCCGAATGCACGATTGTCATGTACGCGGATGACACCGCGCTGATGGTTAGACACCATGACCCCGTCCTTATTAAAGCCAGGCTGACCGCGGCCATCAACATAGTTAATCATTACTTTATGTCCTGGGGCATTCTCCCTAACCCCGCCAAAACCGAAGCCATTTTCTTCACCAGGCGACGCCCCCGCCTGCCACCCACACTGTTTGTGGGGGGCGCAGTGATAAAATGGAGCGATTCAGTGAAATACCTCGGTGTCACACTGGATCGCACATTGCGCTTCTCCCCGCACTTTTCGTCTGCCACTGCCCGGGCCTATCGCGCTTTTAACTCGATCTCCTCCCTCCTCCGCCCCCACAGCCCCTTGCCTGACCAGGACAGAGTGCGCCTCTTCAAGGCGTACATTGTCCCTATTTTACTGTATTCCTCTGTAATATTTGCCCATGTCCCCGACATCCGATTCCACCAAATAAAAACATGTTTCAATAAGCTACTCAGAGCAACACTCGGGAAATACAGACATGTAACTAACACACAATTACACGACCTTGCAGGCACACTATCACCACGCCAACTAGTCATTAAATACACAGACAAATTTTTCACAAAAGCATCACAACACCCGTCTACACTCATACAGAACATTGGACAACACAACATCACACGACCACACCCACATAAACTAATTACAGACTACCACCCAGGCAGGCCACCCTGACTGGGCAGAAGAAGAAAATCCTCCAACCAGCCACAAAAGTGTACAGTGCTACGGACATCCACCAAAGTGCCGTGCATCGAGACTGCAAATGAACGCCAACCAAAGCGACATAGATTCAAAAGTGCAACTTATGTAATATAGTGTACAATAGTGTAATATATAAGCTGCAAGCATAACTAAACCTACTCCCAAACTGTTCAGTGAAAAATATGTAACTATGTGTATGTAAATATCAATAATAATTTCTCTGTAAATATATTTCAACGTGTATGATCATCAGAAAACATTGAGCCCACAGGCTCCAGAACATTACGGAGGTTTTTTTTAAACTTTTCCTCCTAAAAACAACTATTAAATAAATGTAAATGTATATAAGAAGTGTTGTATAATGTCTATAAACTATGGAAAAAGAGCACAATGTGCTGGCGTTCCACTATGTATACCTATGTAAATATCAATGTATGCAAACATCGCAATAAAAAGCTTTTGAATTTGAATTTGTCCGATCACCGAAGTTAAGCATCGTCGAGCGTGGTTAGTACTTAGATGGGTGACCGCTTGGGAACACCACGTGCCGTTGGCACTACTATTTTGCACCCTACAGAAAAAAATT
>NW_026962792.1:0-22500 GCF_032445375.1 Bacillus rossius redtenbacheri
CCTCTCAGGCAATATTAGGTTAGGTTAGGTTAGGTTAGGTTAGGTTAGGTTAGGTTAGGTTAGGTCAGGTCATTGTATTTAATAATTTTTAAATTTTTTTTTACTTTTAGGCAAGGTTAGGTTAGTTAGGTTAGGTTAGGTCATTGTATTTGATTATTTAAAAAAAATTCCCTCTCAGGCAATATTAGGTTAGGTTAGGTTAGTTTAGGTTAGGTAAGGTCATTGTATTTAATTATTTAAAAAATTTCCCCTCTCAGGCAATATTAGGTTAGGTTAGGTTAGGTTAGGTTAGGTTAGGTTAGGTTAGGTTAGGTTAGGTCAAGTCATTGTATTTAATAATTTTAAATTTTTTACTCTCAGGCAAGGTTAGGTTAGGTTAGGTTAGGTTAGGTTAGGTTAGGTTAGGTTAGGTTAGGTTAGGTTAGGTTAGGTTAGGTTAGGTTAGGTTAGGTTAGGTTAGGTTAGGTTAGGTTAGGTTAGGTTAGGTTAGGTTAGTTAGGTTAGGTTAGGTTAGGTTAGGTTAGGTTAGGTTAGGTTAGGTTAGGTTAGGTTAGTTAGTTTAGGTTAGGTTAGGTTAGGTTAGGTTAGGTTAGGTTAGGTTAGGTTAGGTCAGGTCATTGTATTTAATAATTTTTAAATTTTTTTTACTCTCAGGCAAGGTTAGGTTAGGTTAGGTTAGGTTAGGTAAGGTTAGGTTAGGTTAGGTTAGGTTAGGTTAGGTTAGGTCAGGTCATTGTATTTAATAATTTTTAAATTTTTTTACTCTCAGGCAAGGTTAGGTTAGGTTAGGTTAGGTTAGGTAGGTTAGGTTAGGTAGGTTAGGTTAGGTTAGGTTAGGTTAGGTTAGGTTAGGTTAGGTTAGGGTTAGGTTAGGTTAGGTTAGGGTTAGGTTAGGTTAGGTTAGGTTAGGTTAGGTTAGGTTAGGTTAGGTTAGGTTAGGTTAGGTTAGGTTAGGTTAGGTTAGGTTAGGGTTAGGTTAGGTTAGGTAGGTTAGGTTAGGTTAGGTTAGGTTAGGTTAGGTTAGGTAAGGTCATTGTATTTAATTATTTAAAAAAATTTCCCCTCTCAGGCAATATTAGGTTAGGTTAGGTTAGGTTAGGTTAGGTTAGGTAGGTTAGGTTAGGTCAGGTCATTGTATTTAATAATTTTTAAATTTTTTTTACTTTTAGGCAAGGTTAGGTTAAGTTAGGTAAGGTTAGGTCATTGTATTTGATTATTTAAAAAAAATTCCCCTCTCAGGCAATTAGGTTAGGTTAGGTTAGGTTAGGTTAGGTTAGGTTAGGTTAGGTTAGGTTAGGTTAGGTTAGGTTAGGTTAGGTTAGGTTAGGTTAGGTTAGGTTAGGTTAGGTTAGGTTAGGTTAGGTTAGGTTAGGTTAGGTTAGGTTAGGTTAGGTTAGGTTAGGTTAAGTTAGGTTAGGTTAGGTTAGGTTAGGTTAGGTTAGGTTAGGTTAGGTTAGTTTAGGTTAGGTTAGGTTAGGTTAGGTTAGGTTAGGTTAGGTTAGGTTAGGTTAGTGGTTAGGTTAGGTTAGGTTAGGTTAGGTAGGTTAGGTTAGGTTAGGTTAGGGGTTAGGTTAGGTTAGGTTAGGTTAGGTTAGGTTAGGTTAGGTTATGTTAGGTTAGGTTAGGTTAGGTTAGGTTAGGTTAGGTAAGGTCATTGTATTTAATTATTTAAAAAAATTTCCCCTCTCAGGCAATATTAGGTTAGGTTAGGTTAGGTTAGGTTAGGTTAGGTTAGGTTAGGTTAGGTCAGGTCATTGTATTTATAATTTTTAAATTTTTTTTACTTTTAGGCAAGGTTAGGTTAGTTAGGTAGGTTAGGTCATTGTATTTGATTATTTAAAAAAAATTCCCCTCTCAGGCAATATTAGGTTAGGTTAGGTTAGTTTAGGTTAGGTAAGGTCATTGTATTTAATTATTTAAAAAAATTTCCCCTCTCAGGCAATATTAGGTTAGGTTAGGTTAGGTTAGGTTAGGTTAGGTTAGGTTAGGTTAGGTTAGGTCAAGTCATTGTATTTAATAATTTTTAAATTTTTTTTACTCTCAGGCAAGGTTAGGTTAGGTTAGGTTAGGTTAGGTAAGGTTAGGTTAGGTTAGGTTAGGTTAGGTTAGGTTAGGTTAGGTTAGGTTAGGTTAGGTTAGGTTAGGTTAGGTAGGTTAGGTTAGGTTAGGTTAGGTTGGTTAGGTTAGGTTAGGTTAGGTTAGGTTAGGTTAGGTTAGGTAGGTTAGGTTAGGTTAGGTTAGGTCAGGTCATTGTATTTAATAATTTTTAAATTTTTTTTACTCTCAGGCAAGGTTAGGTTAGGTTAGGTTAGGTTAGGTAAGGTTAGGTTAGGTTAGGTTAGGTTAGGTTAGGTTAGGTTAGGTTAGGTTAGGTTAGGTTAGGTAGGTTAGGTTAGGTTAGGTAGGTTAGGTTAGGTTAGGTTAGGTCAGGTCATTGTATTTAATAATTTTTAATTTTTTTTTTACTTTTAGGCAAGGTTAGGTTAAGTTAGGTTAGGTTAGGTCATTGTATTTGATTATTTAAAAAAATTCCCCTCTCAGGCAATATTAGGTTAGGTTAGATTAGGTAAGTTTAGGTTAGGTAAGGTCATTGTATTTAATTATTTAAAAAAATTTCCCCTCTCAGGCAATATTAGGTTAGGTTAGGTTAGGTTAGGTTAGGTCATTGTATTTAATTATTTAAAAAAAATTCCCCTCTCAGGCAATATTAGGTTAGGTTAGGTTAGGTTAGGTTAGGTCATTGTATTTAATTATCCCCTCTCAGGCAATATTAGGTTAGGTTAGGTTAGGTTAGGTTAGGTTAGGTTAGGTTAGGTTAGGTCAGGTCATTGTATTTAATAATTTTTAAATTTTTTTTACTCTCAGGCAAGGTTAGGTTAGGTTAGGTTAGGTTAGGTAAGGTTAGGTTAAGTTAGGTTAGGTTAGGTTAGGTTAGGTTAGGTTAGGTTAGGTTAGGTTAGGTTAGGTTAGGTTAGGTTAGGTTAGGTTAGGTTAGGTTAGGTTAGGTTAGGTTAGGTTAGGTTAGGTTAGGTTAGGTTAGGTTAGGTTAGGTTAGGTTAGGTTAGGTTAGGTTAGGTTAGGTTAGGTTATGTTAGGTTAGGTTAGGTTAGGTTAGGTTAGGTTAGGTAAGGTCATTGTATTTAATTATTTAAAAAAATTTCCCCTCTCAGGCAATATTAGGTTAGGTTAGGTTAGGTTAGGTTAGGTTAGGTTAGGTTAGGTTAGGTCAGGTCATTGTATTTAATAATTTTTAAATTTTTTTTTACTTTTAGGCAAGGTTAGGTTAAGTTAGGTTAGGTTAGGTCATTGTATTTGATTATTTAAAAAAAATTCCCCTCTCAGGCAATATTAGGTTAGGTTAGGTTAGGTTAGGTTAGGTTAGGTTAGGTTAGGTTAGGTTAGGTTAGGTTAGGTTAGGTTAGGTTAGGTTAGGTTAGGTTAGGTTAGGTTAGGTTAGGTTAGGTTAGGTTAGGTTAGGTTAGGTTAGGTTAGGTTAGGTTAGGTTAGGTTAGGTTAGGTTAGGTTAGGTTAGGTTAGGTTAGGTTAGGTTAGGTTAGGTTAGGTTAGGTTAGGTTAGGTTAGGTTAGGTTAGGTTAGGATAGGTTAGGTTAGGTTAGGTTAGGTTAGGTTAGGTTAGGTTAGTTTAGGTTAGGTTAGGTTAGGTTAGGTTAGGTTAGGTTAGGTTAGGTTAGGTTAGGTTAGGTTAGGTTAGGTTAGGTTAGGTTAGGTTAGGTTAGGTTAGGTTAGGTTAGGTTAGGTTAGGTTAGGTTAGGTTAGGTTAGGTTAGGTTAGGTTATGTTAGGTTAGGTTAGGTTAGGTTAGGTTAGGTTAGGTAAGGTCATTGTATTTAATTATTTAAAAAAATTTCCCCTCTCAGGCAATATTAGGTTAGGTTAGGTTAGGTTAGGTTAGGTTAGGTTAGGTTAGGTTAGGTCAGGTCATTGTATTTAATAATTTTTAAATTTTTTTTTACTTTTAGGCAAGGTTAGGTTAAGTTAGGTTAGGTTAGGTCATTGTATTTGATTATTTAAAAAAAATTCCCCTCTCAGGCAATATTAGGTTAGGTTAGGTTAGTTTAGGTTAGGTAAGGTCATTGTATTTAATTATTTAAAAAAATTTCCCCTCTCAGGCAATATTAGGTTAGGTTAGGTTAGGTTAGGTTAGGTTAGGTTAGGTTAGGTTAGGTTAGGTTAGGTTAGGTTAGGTTAGGTTAGGTTAGGTTGGGTTAGGTTAGGTTAGGTTAGGTTAGGTTATGTTAGGTTAGGTCATTGTATTTAATTTTTTAAAAATTTTCCTCTCTCAGGCAAGGTTAGGTTAGGTTAGGTTACATTAGGTCATTGTATTTAATTATTTTCAAATTTTTTCCCTCTCAGGCAAGGTTAGGTTAGGTTAGGTTAGGTTATGTAAGGTTAGGTTATTGTATTTAATTTTTTTAAATTTTTCCTCTCTCAGGCAATGTTAGGTTAGGTTAGGTTTGTTTAGGTTAGGTTAGGTCATTGTATTTAATTATTTTGAAATTTTTCCCCCTCTCAGGCAAGGTTAGGTTAGGTTAGGTTAGGTTAGGTTAGGTTAGGTTATGTTAGGTTGGGTTTGGTTAGGTCAGGTTAGGTCATTGGTTTTTTTTAATTAATTTTAAATATTAGTTCTCTGAGGTAAGTCAGTTCAAGTCCACAATAGTGTAAATTTTTTTTAAAAAAAATTTTAATTTTAAATATTTTATATAAAAAAATTATTTTATCAATAAAAAAAAGTGTGGGATGAATGGTGTATATTATTATAAATATTTTATTGCCATATGTGAGTATGAGGATTATCATGTGGATAATATCTTAAGAAGCACCCCATTTAAATTATGTTAAATAAAATAATTTTTTTATATATACTAATATTAATTTATATTTATTAATTAATCTTAAAATATTTTTAATTCAAATTTATTTTCTATTTTGAAATTTTGTTTTCCATAGAAACAGTGTTTTTTTTTTTTTAACTTTTTTTTTTTTTGTAATATATTCAGTAAAAATATATTAGCTTGGATCAGTAATGACGTATTTTCCTTCCGAGAAGCTGTGGCAGAAGCAGCAGCCACGTCCACACAGAAGTTCTTGAGAAATAGCAATTTTGCTCTATTCGTGGTTGTTTTCGTTCGTGGTTGTTTGCCGTGCGGGGCGAATCGGGAAATCAAGCAAATAGCTGGAGACATTCTCCCGGCGATCGAGGCCTCGGCGGCCGGGAAAAACGCGCGCGTTTGGGCGTTGCGCGCACCCATGGCAAGGCCCATTTTGGGTTATATAGGGGGTAGTGGTGTCCCGAGGGCAAAAATTAACATGTTAAATACAGCTTCCAGGCAATAGAGAAATGTCTCGGCGACGGAAGGCACCACTACCCGGCATATTTCCGCCCCTCGGACTCCGTGCGCCAGCCTGTAATAGCGAATCGGGACTTAGAAAAAATTCGAGCAGAGAGCCAGAAAATTCTCCCGGCGATGGAGGCCTCCGCGGCCGAGGAAATTGTCATTGGTGATTTTGCATGTTAAATTAACATGTGTATTAACACAGGCTTGGAGAAGCAAGCCTGCGGGACTCTGCAATACATTGAGCGGGGAGCCAGAAAATTCTGGCGGCGACCGAGGCCTCCGCGGCCGGGAGAACTCTCGGCGCTCGGGCTCCGCGTGTACCCGCGGCAAGGTCCATTTTGGGTTATATAGGGGGTAGTGGTGTCCCGAGGGGTAAAAATTAACATGTTAAATACAGCTTCCAGGCAATAGAGAAATGTCTCGGCGACGGAAGGCACCACTACCCGGCGAATTCCCGCCCCTCGGAATCCGTGCGCCAGCCTATAATAGCGAATCGGGACTTAGAAAAAATTCGAGCAGGGAGCCAGAAAATTCTGGCGGTGACCGAGACCTCCGCGGCCGAGGAAATGGTCATCGGTGATTTTACATGTTAAATTAACATGTGTATTAACACTGGCTGGGAGAAACAAGCCTGCGGGACTCTGCAATATATTGAGCGGGGAGCCAGAAAATTCTGGCGGCGACCGAGGCCTCCGCGGCCGGGATAATAATCCTTGGTAATTTTACATGTTAAATTAACATGTGTATTAACACATGCTGGGAGAAGCAGGCATTCTGGACTTTGAAAAATTTCGAGCAGGGGCCGGAGAAATTCTCCCGGCGACCGAGGCCTCCGCGGCCGGAGAACTCTCGGCGCTCGGGCTCCGCGTCTACCCATGGGGAGCGGGCAGCCAGAAAATTCTGGCGGCGACCGAGGCCTCCGCGGCCGAGGGAAAAGGTCATTGGTAATATTACATGTTAAATAACATGTGTATTAACACATGCTGGAGAAGCAGGCATTCTGGACTTTGAAAAATTTCGAGCAGGGGCCGCAGAAATTCTCCCGGCGACCGAGGCCTCCGCGGCCGGGAGAACTCTCGGCGCTCGGGCTCCGCGTCTACCCATGGGGAGCGGGCAGCCAGAAAATTCTGGCGGCGACCGAGGCCTCCGCGGCCGAGGAAATGGTCCTTGGTGATTTTACATGTTAAATTAACATGTGTATTAACACAGGCTGGGAGATGCAGGCATTCTGGTCTTAGAAAAATTTCGAACAGGGGCCGGAGAAATTCTCCCGGCGGCCGAGGCCTCCGCGGCCGGAAGAACTCTCGAAAACCACCTCGTTCGTGGTTGTTTGCCGTGCGGGGCGAATCGGGAAATCTAGCAAATAGCTGAAGACATTCTCCCGGCGATGGAGGCCTCGGCGGCCGGGAAAAACGCCCGCGCTCGGGCGTTGCGCGCCCCCTTGGCAAGGCCCATTTTGGGTTATATAGGGGGTAGTGGTGTCCCGAGGGGAAAAAATTAACATGTTAAATACTGCTCCCAGGCAATTGTAAAATGTCTCGGCGACGGAAGGCACCACTACCCGGCATATTTACGCCCCTCGGACTCCGTGCGCCAGCCTGTAATAGCGAATCGGGACTTAGAAAAAAAATTCGAGCAGGGAGCCAGAACATTTTCCCGGCGATCGAGGCCTCCGCGGCCGAGGAATTTGTCATTGGTGATTTTGCATGTTACATTAACATGTGTATTAACACAGGCTTGGAGAAGCAAGCCTGCGGGACTCTGCAATACATTGAGCGGGCAGCCAGAAAATTCTGGCGGCGACCGAGGCCTCCGCGGCCGGGGAAATAATCCTCTGTAATTTTACATGTTAAATTAACATGTGTATTAACACAGGCTTGGAGAAGCAAGCCTGCGGGACTCTGCAATACATTGAGCGGGGAGCCAGAAATTTCTGGCGGCGACCGAGGCCTCTGCGGCCGGGATAATAATCCTTGTTAATTTTACATGTTAAATTAACATGTGTATTAACACAGGCTGGGAGAACTAGGCATTCTGGACTTTGAAAAATTTCGAGCAGGGGCCGGAGAAATTCTCCCGGCGACCGAGGCCTCCGCGGCCGGGAGAACTCTCGGCGCTCGGGCTCCGCGTCTACCCATGGGGAGCGGGCAGCCAGAAAATTCTGGCGGCGACCGAGGCCTCCGCGGCCGAGGAAAAGGTCATTGGTAATATTACATGTTAAATTAACATGTGTATTAACACATGCTGGGAGAAGCAGGCATTCTGGACTTTGAAAAATTTCGAGCAGGGGCCGGAGAAATTCTCCCGGCGACCGAGGCCTCCGCGGCCGGGAGAACTCTCGGCGCTCGGGCTCCGCGTCTACCCATGGGGAGCGGGCAGCCAGAAAATTCTGGCGGCGACCGAGGCCTCCGCGGCCGAGGAAATGGTCCTTGGTAATTTTACATGTTAAATTAACATGTGTATTAACACAGGCTGGGAGAAGCAGGCATTCTGGACTTTGGAAAATTTCGAGCAGGGGCCGGAGAAATTCTCCCGGCGACCGAGGCCTCTGCGGCCGGGAGAACTCTCGGCGCTCGGGCTCCGGGTGTACCCGCGGCAAGGCCCATTTTGTGTTATATAGGGGGTAGTGGTGTCCCGAGGGGGAAAAAATTAACATGTTAAATACTGCTTCCAGGCAATAGGAAAATGTCTCGGCGACGGAACGCACCACTACCCGGCGAATTCCCGCCCCTCGGACTCCGTGCGCCAGCTTGTAAGAGCGAATCGGGACTTGGAAAAAATTTTATCGGGGAGCCAGAAAATTCTCCCGGCGATCAAGGCAATCACCGCCGGGAGAATTTTTTCTAGCTAACCGATTGAAATTTTCAAAGTACCAATTGCCTCGAAAACAACCACGAACGTAAAACAACCACGAACGGAAAACAACCACGAACGACAACAACCACGAACGACAACAACCACGAACGACAACAACCACGAACGGAAAACAACCCCGAACGACAACAACCACGAACGCACAACAACCACGAATGAAAACAACCACGAACGGTAAACAACCACGAACGAAAACAACCACGAACGAAAACCACCTCGTTCGTGGTTGTTCGCCTTGTGGGGCGAATCGGGACATCATGCAAATAGCTGGAGACATTCTCCCGGCGATCGAGGCCTCGGCGCCCGGGAAAAATGCCCGCGCTCGGGCGTTGTGGGCACCCATTGCATGGCCCATTTTGGGTTATATAGGGGGTAGTGGTGTCCCGAGGGGGAAAAAATTAACATGTTAAATACTGCTCCCAGGCAATTGTAAAATGTCTCGGCGACGGAAGGCACCACTACCCGGCATATTTCCGCCCCTCGGACTCCGTGCGCCAGCCTGTAATAGCGAATCGGGACTTAGAAAAAATTCGAGCAGAGAGCCAGAAAATTCTCCCGGCGATGGAGGCCTCCGCGGCCGAGGAAATTGTCATTGGTGATTTTGCATGTTAAATTAACATGTGTATTAACACAGGCTTGGAGAAGCAAGCCTGCGGGACTCTGCAATACATTGAGCGGGGAGCCAGAAAATTCTGGCGGCGACCGAGGCCTCCGCGGCCGGGAGAACTCTCGGCGCTCGGGCTCCGCGTCTACACATGGGGAGCGGGCAGCCAGAAAATTCTGGCGGCGACCGAGGCCTCCGCGGCCGAGGAAATGGTCCTTGGTGATTTTACATGTTAAATTAACATGTGTATTAACACAGGCTGGGAGAAGCAAGCCTGCGGGTCGCTGCAATATATTGAGCGGCGGAGCCAGAAATTTCTGGCGGCGACCGAGGCCTCCGCGGCCGGGGAAATAATCCTCGGTAATTTTACATGTTAAATTAACATGTGTATTAACACAGGCTTGGAGAAGCAAGCCTGCGGGACTCTGCAATACATTGAGCGGGGAGCCAGAAATTTCTGGCGGCGACCGAGGCCTCTGCGGCCGGGATAATAATCCTTGGTAATTTTACATGTTAAATTAACATGTGTATTAACACAGGCTGGGAGAACTAGGCATTCTGGACTTTGAAAAATTTCGAGCAGGGGCCGGAGAAATTCTCCCGGCGACCGAGGCCTCCGCGGCCGGGAGAACTCTCGGCGCTCGGGCAGCGCGTCTACCCATGGGGAGCGGGCAGCCAGAAAATTCTGGCGGCGACCGAGGCCTCCGCGGCCGAGGAAAAGGTCATTGGTAATATTACATGTTAAATTAACATGTGTATTAACACATGCTGGGAGAAGCAGGCATTCTGGACTTTGAAAAATTTCGAGCAGGGGCCGGAGAAATTCTCCCGGCGACCGAGGCCTCCGCGGCCGGGAGAACTCTCGGCGCTCGGGCTCCGCGTCTACCAATGGGGAGCGGGCAGCCAGAAAATTCTGGCGGCGACCGAGGCCTCCGCGGCCGAGGAAATGGTCCTTGTTGATTTTACATGTTAAATTAACATGTGTATTAACACAGGCTGGGAGAAGCAAGCCTGCGGGACTCTGCAATACATTGAGCGGGGAGCCAGAAAATTCTGGCGGCGACCGAGGCCTCCGCGGCCGAGGAAATGGTCCTCAATGATTTTACATGTTAAATTATCATGTGTATTAACACAGGCTGGGAGAAGCAAGCCTGCGGGACTCTGCAATACATTGAGCGGGGAGCCAGAAAATTCTGGCGGCGACCGAGGCCTCCGCGGCCGGGGAAATAATCCTCGGTAATTTTACATGTTAAATTAACATGTGTATTAACACAGGCTGGGAGAAGCAGGCATTCTGGACTTTGAAAAATTTCGAGCAGGGGCCGGAGAAATTCTCCCGGCGACCGAGGCCTCCGCGGCCGGGAGAACTTCGGCGCTCGGGCTCCGCGTGTACCCGCCGCAAGGCCCATTTTGGGTTATATAGGGGGTAGTGGTGTCTCTGGAGGGAAAAAATACACGGTAAATATTGCAGCCAGAGCCTATGGCAATCTGTTGGCGACCGAGGCCTCCACACGCCGGCAAATTTTCGGCTCTCGGACTGTGTGTATTCCACTGGAGACAGGCCTGCGGGACTCTGTAATATATTGAGCCGGGAGCCAGAAAATTCTGGCGGCGACCGAGGCCTCCGCGGCCGGGGAAATAATCCTCGGTAATTTTACATGTTAAATTAACATGTGTATTAACACAGGCTGGGAGAAGCAAGCCTGCGGGTCGCTGCAATATATTGAGCGGGGAGCCAGAAAATTCTGGCGGCGACCGAGGCCTCCGCGGCCGGGGAAATAATCCTCGGTAATTTTACATGTTAAATTAACATGTGTATTAACACAGGCTTGGAGAAGCAAGCCTGCGGGACTCTGCAATACATTGAGCGGGGAGCCAGAAAATTCTGGCGGCGACCGCGGCCTCTGCGGCCAGGGAAATAATCCTCGGTAATTTTACATGTTAAATAACCATGTGTATTAACACAGGCTGGGAGAAGCAAGCATGCGGGACTCTGCAATATATTGAGCAGGGAGCCAGAAAATTCTGGCTGCGACCGAGGCCTCTGCGGCCGAGGAAATGGTCATTGGTAATTTTACATGTTAAATTAACATGTGTTTTAACACAGGCTGGGAGATGCAGGCATTCTGGACTTAGAAAAATTTCGAGCAGGGGCCCGAGAAATTCTCCCGGCGACCGAGGCCTCTGCGGCCGGGAGAACTCTCGAAAACCACCTCGTTCGTGGTTGTTTGCCGTGCGGGGCGAATCGGGAAATCTAGCAAATAGCTGAAGACATTCTCCCGGCGATGGAGGCCTCGGCGGCCGGGAAAAACGCCCGCGCTCGGGCGTTGCGCGCCCCCTTGGCAAGGCCCATTTTGGGTTATATAGGGGGTAGTGGTGTCCCGAGGGGAAAAAATTAACATGTTAAATACTGCTCCCAGGCAATTGTAAAATGTCTCGGCGACGGAAGGCACCACTACCCGGCATATTTACGCCCCTCGGACTCCGTGCGCCAGCCTGTAATAGCGAATCGGGACTTAGAAAAAAAATTCGAGCAGGGAGCCAGAACATTTTCCCGGCGATCGAGGCCTCCGCGGCCGAGGAATTTGTCATTGGTGATTTTGCATGTTAAATTAACATGTGTATTAACACAGGCTTGGAGAAGCAAGCCTGCGGGACTCTGCAATACATTGAGCGGGCAGCCAGAAAATTCTGGCGGCGACCGTGGCCTCCGCGGCCGGGGAAATAATCCTCTGTAATTTTACATGTTAAATTAACATGTGTATTAACACAGGCTTGGAGAAGCAAGCCTGCGGGACTCTGCAATACATTGAGCGGGGAGCCAGAAATTTCTGGCGGCGACCGAGGCCTCTGCGGCCGGGATAATAATCCTTGGTAATTTTACATGTTAAATTAACATGTGTATTAACACAGGCTGGGAGAACTAGGCATTCTGGACTTTGAAAAATTTCGAGCAGGGGCCGGAGAAATTCTCCCGGCGACCGAGGCCTCCGCGGCCGGGAGAACTCTCGGCGCTCGGGCTCCGCGTCTACCCATGGGGAGCGGGCAGCCAGAAAATTCTGGCGGCGACCGAGGCCTCCGCGGCCGAGGAAAAGGTCATTGGTAATATTACATGTTAAATTAACATGTGTATTAACACATGCTGGGAGAAGCAGGCATTCTGGACTTTGAAAAATTTCGAGCAGGGGCCGGAGAAATTCTCCCGGCGACCGAGGCCTCCGCGGCCGGGAGAACTCTCGGCGCTCGGGCTCCGCGTCTACCCTTGGGGAGCGGGCAGCCAGAAAATTCTGGCGGCGACCGAGGCCTCCGCGGCCGAGGAAATGGTCCTTGGTGATTTTACATGTTAAATTAACATGTGTATTAACACAGGCTGGGAGAAGCAGGCATTCTGGACTTTGGAAAATTTCGAGCAGGGGCCGGAGAAAATCTCCCGGCGACCGAGGCCTCTGCGGCCGGGAGAACTCTCGGCGCTCGGGCTCCGGGTGTACCCGCGGCAAGGCCCATTTTGTGTTATATAGGGGGTAGTGGTGTCCCGAGGGGGAAAAAATTAACATGTTAAATACTGCTTCCAGGCAATAGGAAAATGTCTCGGCGACGGAACACACCACTACCCGGCGAATTCCCGCCCCTCGGACTCCGTGCGCCAGCTAGTAAGAGCGAATCGGGACTTGGAAAAAATTTTATCGGGGAGCCAGAAAATTCTCCCGGCGATCAAGGCAATCACCGCCGGGAGAATTTTTTCTAGCTAACCGATTGAAATTTTCAAAGTACCAATTGCCTCGAAAACAACCACGAACGTAAAACAACCACGAACGGAAAACAACCACGAACGACAACAACCACGAACGACAACAACCACGAACGACAACAACCACGAACGGAAAACAACCCCGAACGACAACAACCACGAACGCACAACAACCACGAATGAAAACAACCACGAACAGTAAACAACCACGAACGAAAACAACCACGAACGAAAACCACCTCGTTCGTGGTTGTTCGCCTTGTGGGGCGAATCGGGACATCATGCAAATAGCTGGAGACATTCTCCCGGCGATCGAGGCCTCGGCGCCCGGGAAAAATGCCCGCGCTCGGGCGTTGTGGGCACCCATTGCATGGCCCATTTTGGGTTATATAGGGGGTAGTGGTGTCCCGAGGGGGAAAAAATTAACATGTTAAATACTGCTCCCAGGCAATTGTAAAATGTCTCGGCGACGGAAGGCACCACTACCCGGCATATTTCCGCCCCTCGGACTCCGTGCGCCAGCCTGTAATAGCGAATCGGGACTTAGAAAAAATTCGAGCAGAGAGCCAGAAAATTCTCCCGGCGATGGAGGCCTCCGCGGCCGAGGAAATTGTCATTGGTGATTTTGCATGTTAAATTAACATGTGTATTAACACAGGCTTGGAGAAGCAAGCCTGCGGGACTCTGCAATACATTGAGCGGGGAGCCAGAAAATTCTGGCGGCGACCGAGGCCTCCGCGGCCGGGAGAACTCTCGGCGCTCGGGCTCCGCGTCTACACATGGGGAGCGGGCAGCCAGAAAATTCTGGCGGCGACCGAGGCCTCCGCGGCCGAGGAAATGGTCCTTGGTGATTTTACATGTTAAATTAACATGTGTATTAACACAGGCTGGGAGAAGCAAGCCTGCGGGTCGCTGCAATATATTGAGCGGGGAGCCAGAAATTTCTGGCGGCGATCGAGGCCTCCGCGGCCGGGGAAATAATCCTCGGTAATTTTACATGTTAAATTAACATGTGTATTAACACAGGCTTGGAGAAGCAAGCCTGCGGGTCTCTGCAATACATTGAGCGGGGAGCCAGAAATTTCTGGCGGCGACCGAGGCCTCTGCGGCCGGGATAATAATCCTTGGTAATTTTACATGTTAAATTAACATGTGTATTAACACAGGCTGGGAGAACTAGGCATTCTGGACTTTGAAAAATTTCGAGCAGGGGCCAGAGAAATTCTCCCGGCGACAGAGGCCTCCGCGGCCGGGAGAAATCTCGGCGCTCGGGCAGCGCGTCTACCCATGGGGAGCGGGCAGCCAGAAAATTCTGGCGGCGACCGAGGCCTCCGCGGACGAGGAAAAGGTCATTGGTAATATTACATGTTAAATTAACATGTGTATTAACACATGCTGGGAGAAGCAGGCATTCTGGACTTTGAAAAATTTCGAGCAGGGGCCGGAGAAATTCTCCCGGCGACCGAGGCCTCCGCGGCCGGGAGAACTCTCGGCGCTCGGGCTCCGCGTCTACCAATGGGGAGCGGGCAGCCAGAAAATTCTGGCGGCGACCGAGGCCTCCGCGGCCGAGGAAATGGTCCTTGTTGATTTTACATGTTAAATTAACATGTGTATTAACACAGGCTGAGAAGCAAGCCTGCGGGACTCTGCAATACATTGAGCGGGGAGCCAGAAAATTCTGGCGGCGACCGAGGCCTCCGCGGCCGAGGAAATGGTCCTCAATGATTTTACATGTTAAATTAACATGTGTATTAACACAGGCTGGGAGAAGCAAGCCTGCGGGACTCTGCAATACATTGAGCGGGGAGCCAGAAAATTCTGGCGGCGACCGAGGCCTCCGCGGCCGGGGAAATAATCCTCGGTAATTTTACATGTTAAATTAACATGTGTATTAACACAGGCTGGGAGAAGCAGGCATTCTGGACTTTGAAAAATTTCGAGCAGGGGCCGGAGAAATTCTCCCGGCGACCGAGGCCTCCGCGGCCGGGAGAACTTCGGCGCTCGGGCTCCGCGTGTACACGCCGCAAGGCCCATTTTGGGTTATATAGGGGGTAGTGGTGTCTCTGGAGGGAAAAAATACACGGTAAATATTGCAGCCAGAGCCTATGGCAATCTGTTGGCGACCGAGGCCTCCACACCCCGGCAAATTTTCGGCTCTCGGACTGTGTGTATTCCACTGGAGACAGGCCTGCGGGACTCTGTAATATATTGAGCCGGGAGCCAGAAAATTCTGGCGGCGACCGAAGCCTCCGCGGCCGGGGAAATAATCCTCGGTAATTTTACATGTTAAATTAACATGTGTATTAACACAGGCTGGGAGAAGCAAGCCTGCGGGTCGCTGCAATATATTGAGCGGGGAGCCAGAAAATTCTGGCGGCGACCGAGGCCTCCGCGGCCGGGGAAATAATCCTCGGTAATTTTACATGTTAAATTAACATGTGTATTAACACAGGCTTGGAGAAGCAAGCCTGCGGGACTCTGCAATACATTGAGCGGGGAGCCAGAAAATTCTGGCGGCGACCGCGGCCTCTGCGGCCAGGGAAATAATCCTCGGTAATTTTACATGTTAAATAACCATGTGTATTAACACAGGCTGGGAGAAGCAAGCATGCGGGACTCTGCAATATATTGAGCAGGGAGCCAGAAAATTCTGGCTGCGACCGAGGCCTCTGCGGCCGAGGAAATGGTCATTGGTAATTTTACATGTTAAATTAACATGTGTTTTAACACAGGCTGGGAGATGCAGGCATTCTGGACTTAGAAAAATTTCGAGCAGGGGCCCGAGAAATTCTCCCGGCGACCGAGGCCTCCGCGGCCGGGAGAACTCTCGAAAACCACCTCGTTCGTGGTTGTTTGCCGTGCGGGGCGAATCGGGAAATCTAGCAAATAGCTGAAGACATTCTCCCGGCGATGGAGGCCTCGGCGGCCGGGAAAAACGCCCGCGCTCGGGCGTTGCGCGCCCCCTTGGCAAGGCCCATTTTGGGTTATATAGGGGGTAGTGGTGTCCCGAGGGGAAAAAATTAACATGTTAAATACTGCTCCCAGGCAATTGTAAAATGTCTCGGCGACGGAAGGCACCACTACCCGGCATATTTACGCCCCTCGGACTCCGTGCGCCAGCCTGTAATAGCGAATCGGGACTTAGAAAAAAAATTCGAGCAGGGAGCCAGAACATTTTCCCGGCGATCGAGGCCTCCGCGGCCGAGGAATTTGTCATTGGTGATTTTGCATGTTAAATTAACATGTGTATTAACACAGGCTTGGAGAAGCAAGCCTGCGGGACTCTGCAATACATTGAGCGGGCAGCCAGAAAATTCTGGCGGCGACCGAGGCCTCCGCGGCCGGGGAAATAATCCTCTGTAATTTTACATGTTAAATTAACATGTGTATTAACACAGGCTTGGAGAAGCAAGCCTGCGGGACGCTGCAATACATTGAGCGGGGAGCCAGAAATTTCTGGCGGCGACCGAGGCCTCTGCGGCCGGGATAATAATCCTTGGTAATTTTACATGTTAAATTAACATGTGTATTAACACAGGCTGGGAGAACTAGGCATTCTAGACTTTGAAAAATTTCGAGCAGGGGCCGGAGAAATTCTCCCGGCGACCGAGGCCTCCGCGGCCGGGAGAACTCTCGGCGCTCGGGCTCCGCGTCTACCCATGGGGAGCGGGAAGCCAGAAAATTCTGGCGGCGACCGAGGCCTCCGCGGCCGAGGAAATGGTCCTTGGTGATTTTACATGTTAAATTAACATGTGTATTAACACAGGCTGGGAAAAGCAAGCCTGCGGGACTCTGCAATATATTGAGCGGGGAGCCAGAAAATTCTGGCGGCGACCGAGGCCTCCACGGCCGGGGAAATAATCCTCGGTAATTTAACATGTTAAATTAACATGTGTATTAACACAGGCTTGGAGAAGCATGCCTGCGGGACTCTGCAATACATTGAGCGGGGAGCCAGAAAATTCTGGCGGCGACCGAGGCCTCTGCGGCCGAGGAAATGGTCATTGGTAATTTTACATGTTAAATTAACATGTGTATTAACACAGGCTGGGAAAAGCAAGCCTGCGGGACTCTGCAATATATTGAGCGGGGAGCCAGAAAATTCTGGCGGCGACCGAGGCCTCCACGGCCGGGGAAATAATCCTCGGTAATTTAACATGTTAAATTAACATGTGTATTAACACAGGCTGGGAGAAGCAGGCATTCTGGACTTTGAAAAATTTCGAGCAGGGGCCGGAGAAATTCTCCCGGCGACCGAGGCCTCCGCGGCCGGGAGAACACTCGGCGCTCGGGCTCCGCGTGTACCCGCGGCAAGGCCCATGTTGGGTTATATAGGGGGTAGTGGTGTCCCGAGGGGGAAAAAATTAACATGTTAAATACAGCTTCCAGGCAATAGAAAAATGTCTCGGCGACGGAAGGCACCACTACCCGGCGAATTCCCGCCCCTCTGACTCCGTGCGCCAGCCTGTAATAGCGAATCGGGACTTAGAAAAAATTCGAGCAGGGAGCCAGACAATTCTGTCGGCGACCGAGGCCTCCGTGGCCGGGGAAATAATCCTCGGTAATTTTACATGTTAAATTAACATGTGTATTAACACAGGCTTGGAGAACCAAGCCTGCGGGACTCTGCAATACATTGAGCGGGGAGCCAGAAAATTCTGGCGGCGACCGAGGCCTCCGCGGCCGGGGAAATAATCCTCGGTAATTTTACATGTTAAATTAACATGTGTATTAACACAGGCTTGGAGAACCAAGCCTGCGGGACTCTGCAATACATTGAGAGGTGAGCCAGAAAATTCTGGCGGCGACCGAGGCCTCCGCGGCCGAGGAAATGGTCCTCGGTGATTTTACATGTTAAATTAACATGTGTATTAACACAGGCTGGGAGAAGCAAGCCTGCGGGACTCTGCAATATATTGAGCGGGGAGCCAGAAAATTCTGGCGGCGACCGAGGCCTCCACGGCCGGGGAAATAATCCTCGATAATTTAACATGTTAAATTAACATGTGTATTAACACAGGCTGGGAGAAGCAGGCATTCTGGACTTTGAAAAATTTCGAGCAGGGGCCGGAGAAATTCTCCCGGCGACCGAGGCCTCCGCGGCCGGGAGAACTTCGGCGCTCGGGCTCTGCGTGTACCCACCGCAAGGCCTATTTTGGGTTTTATAGGGGGTAGTGGTGTCTCTGGAGGGAAAAAATACACGGTAAATATTGCAGCCAGAGCCTATGGCAATCTGTTGGCGACCGAGGCCTCCACACCCCGGCAAATTTTCGGCTCTCGGACTGTGTGTATTCCACTGGAGACAGGCCTGCGGGACTCTGTAATATATTGAGCCGGGAGCCAGAAAATTCTGGCGGCGACCGAGGCCTCCGCGGCCGAGGAAAAGGTCATTGGTAAAATTACATGTTAAATTAACATGTGTATTAACACAGGCTGGGAGAAGCAGGCATTCTGGACTTAGAAAAATTTCGAGCAGGGGCCCGAGAAATTCTCCCGGCTACGAGGCCTCCGCGGCCGGGAGAACTCTCGGCGCTCGGGCTCCGCGTCTACACATGGGGAGCGGGCAGCCAGAAAATTCTGGCGGCGACCGAGGCCTCCGCGGCCGAGGAAATGGTCCTTGGTGATTTTACATGTTAAATTAACATGTGTATTAACACAGGCTGGGAGAAGCAAGCCTGCGGGTCGCTGCAATATATTGAGCGGGGAGCCAGAAATTTCTGGCGGCGACCGAGGCCTCCGCGGCCGGGGAAATAATCCTCGGTAATTTTACATGTTAAATTAACATGTGTATTAACACAGGCTTGGAGAAGCAAGCATGCGGGACTCTGCAATATATTGAGCAGGGAGCCAGAAAATTCTGGCTGCGACCGAGGCCTCTGCGGCCGAGGAAATGGTCATTGGTAATTTTACATGTTAAATTAACATGTGTTTTAACACAGGCTGGGAGATGCAGGCATTCTGGACTTAGAAAAATTTCGAGCAGGGGCCAGGGAAATTCTCCCTGCGACCGAGGCCTCCGCGGCCGGGAGAACTCTCGAAAACCACCTCGTTCGTGGTTGTTTGTCGTGCGGGGCGAATCGGGAAATCTAGCAAATAGCTGAAGACATTCTCCCGGCGATGGAGGTCTCGGCGGCCGGGAAAAACGCCCGCGCTCGGGCGTTGCGCGCCCCCTTGGCAAGGCCCATTTTGCGTTATATAGGGGGTAGTGGTGTCACGAGGGGAAAAAATTAACATGTTAAATACTGCTCCCAGGCAATTGTAAAATGTCTCGGCGACGGAAGGCACCACTACCCGGCATATTTACGCCCCTCGGACTCCGTGCGCCAGCCTGTAATAGCGAATCGGGACTTAGAAAAAAAATTCGAGCAGGGAGCCAGAACATTTTCCCGGCGATCGAGGCCTCCGCGGCCGAGGAATTTGTCATTGGTGATTTTGCATGTTAAATTAACATGTGTATTAACACAGGCTTGGAGAAGCAAGCCTGCGGGACTCTGCAATACATTGAGCGGGCAGCCAGAAAATTCTGGCGGCGACCGAGGCCTCCGCGGCCGGGGAAATAATCCTCTGTAATTTTACATGTTAAATTAACATGTGTATTAACACAGGCTTGGAGAAGCAAGCCTGCGGGACTCTGCAATACATTGAGCGGGGAGCCAGAAATTTCTGGCGGCGACCGAGGCCTCTGCGGCCGGGATAATAATCCTTGGTAATTTTACATGTTAAATTAACATGTGTATTAACACAGGCTGGGAGAACTAGGCATTCTGGACTTTGAAAAATTTCGAGCAGGGGCCGGAGAAATTCTCCCGGCGACCGAGGCCTCCGCGGCCGGGAGAACTCTCGGCGCTCGGGCTCCGCGTCTACCCATGGGGAGCGGGCAGCCAGAAAATTCTGGCGGCGACCGAGGCCTCCGCGGCCGAGGAAAAGGTCATTGGTAATATTACATGTTAAATTAACATGTGTATTAACACATGCTGGGAGAAGCAGGCATTCTGGACTTTGAAAAATTTCGAGCAGGGGCCGGAGAAATTCTCCCGGCGACCGAGGCCTCCGCGGCCGGGAGAACTCTCGGCGCTTGGGCAGCGCGTCTACCCATGGGGAGCGGGCAGCCAGAAAATTCTGGCGGTGACCGAGGCCTCCGCGGCCGAGGAAATGGTCCTTGGTGATTTTACATGTTAAATTAACATGTGTATTAACACAGGCTGGGAGAAGCAGGCATTCTGGACTTAGAAAAATTTCGAGCAGGGGCCGTTGAAATTCTCCCGGCGACCGAGGCCTCCGCGGCCGGGAGAACTCTCGGCGCTCGGGCTCCGCGTGTACACGCGTCAAGGCCCATTTTGGGTTATATAGGGTGTAGTGGTGTCTCTGGAGGGAAAAAAATACACGGTAAATATTGCAGCCAGAGCCTATGGCAATCTGTTGGCGACCGAGGCCTCCACACCCCGGCAAATTTTCGGCTCTCGGACTGTGTGTATTCCACTGGAGACAGGCCTGCGGGACTGTGCAGTATATTGAGCGGGGAGCCAGGAAAATCTCCCGGCGACCGAGGCCTCCGCGGCCGAGGAAATGGTAATTGGTGGTTTTGCATGTAAAATTAACATGTGTATTAACACAAGCTGGGATGAGAGGAATTTGGCGGCGACCGAGGCCTCCTCACCCCGGCAAAATATCAGCTACCGGGCTCTGCATATTCCTACAGAAGCAGGCCTGCAGGACTCTGCAATATATTGAGCGGGAACCAGAAAAATTCTGGCGGCGACCGAGGCCTCCGCGGCCGAGGAAAATTGTCATTGGTGGTTTGCATGTAAAATTAACATGTGTATTAACACAAGCTGTGACCAGAGGAATTTGGCGGCGACCGGGGCCTCCACACCCCGGCAAAATATCAGCTACCGGGCTCTGCTTATTCACATTCAAGCAGGCATTAGGGACTCTGAAAAGTTTCGGGCGGGGAGCCAGAAAATTCTCCCGGCCACAGAGCCCTCCCTCCCGAGAGTCTGTGTAAATGCCTGTTATACAGGCCCCATGAATTCCAGCCTTATAGGTTATTTTAAGTCTCCGTTCGTGGTTGTTCGTAAACAACTGCGATTCGGGATTTTGACCTATTTCCTATGATCATGTTCCCGGAAGTTAGCCAGCCTCTTTCAGTCAAAATCTCATATTTTGGGTACCTTTGTGAACCCATCGATAGGCCCATTTTGGGTATATTAGGGGGACATGCAATCGGGAAAAATTGGAATTATTTGCAATATGGAAAGAATATGTACATAAATGAAAAGGGAGTCCCCCCGAGTTTTCTCGCCCTATATATATTGCAAAAATATCCAATTAATTATTGTGGAACCTGTAGCACCTTTCTATGAAGCAGAATTAACATTACAGAACGGTTTGAATGCTACCACCTCAGTTTCTCTACAATGCATTGGATTTCAAAGAGGTGAATTACTGTGGATGGTACTGTTGTATGGCTAACAAATCGTCTGGGAAACAATGCAGAATTAAATTAAGAAGGTTGTATGTTTTCTGTTACATGGTGGAGGTGCCCTCTAGTACACAGTAAAATGTTTTGTGGACTGCAGCTCCTTGAGGAATTAATTCAGTATGGGTCTTGTAGTGGTCTGAAAGTGGATGATGAAAAAGAATGTATAATGGTATTCAGAGCACCTCGCGGTGAAGCGGACATGCTACCTCAAAATGCTTGATTGATTCATGCCCAGTTCCCCCAAGAAGCGGTACATTGAAAAAATTGATTTACTTTGTGGATGATACTAGCAAATACTATCCGCTGGGGGAAGTAAGCAGAAATTTGGTGGTCGTATGTTTGTTACATGGTAGAGGTGCTTTCTAGTACACAATGAAATGCTTGGTGTACCGCTGCTCCTTGAAGAATTAATTCCATATGGGTCTAGCCGTGGTCTTAACTGTGAACACGAAGAACTATCTAAAGTGGCCTATCTGTCTGAACTGCAATACACAAGCTGCGAGCCAATGCTATACCTTTCTCAGGTAACGAGCTCTTGTGCGGCGATTCGATTGGATGCGAAATGGTGGGGAACGCGTGTCCGGTCGTCTTAACCAAGTAATGGTTCCCCTCTGTTAACAATGAAATGTTTGATGGATCGCAGCTCCCTGAGAGACAAGTTTCAAAGGGGTTAGTCGCGGTCTTCAATCCTGGCCAAGGTGCAGTCACCATCTATAAGAGATACCTGCTTTACTGAAGGGTAGCAAGAGTTCCCTTGCCCGCATGTTGCTCCGTGGGGGTATATCAGTATAAAGGTAGAAGAAGCCATGATCGGAGCTTCGGTGGATGAGATTGGCGGAGAAGACATGTTCTTGTCTATCTGGTAGATCAGGGGGGTGGCAGCTGATCCGGAGAAAGCAAGCGGACTCCCGATGTTCCGTCGACTCCCAATGTACACTTGAAACATGCACATTTGGGTGGCGAGGGGGCGTTGTGGCCATCCGAAAACATGTCTTCATCTCTCTTATTGGTGGACCGCTGCTCCTTGAAGAATTAATTCCATATGGGTCTAGTCTTGGTGATAACTGTGAACACTAAGAACTATCTAAAGTGGCCTATCTGTCTGAACTGCAATACACTAGCTGCGAGCCAATGCTATACCTTTCTTAGGTAACGAGCTCTTGTGCGGCAATTCGATTGGATGCGAAATGGTGGGGAACGCGTGTCCTATCGTCTTAACCAAGTAATGGTTCCCCTCTGTTAACAATGAAATGTTTGATGGATCGCAGCTCCCTGAGAGACAAGTTTCAAAGGGGTTAGTCGCGGTCTTCAATCCTGGCCAAGGTGCAGTCACCATCTATAAGAGATACCTGCTTTACTGAAGGGTAGCAAGAGTTCCCTTGCCCGCATGTTGCTCCGTGGGGGTATATCAGTATAAAGGTAGAAGAAGCCATGAT
>NW_026962793.1:0-20000 GCF_032445375.1 Bacillus rossius redtenbacheri
GGTTAATTTTACATGTTAAATAACCATGTGTATTAACACAGGCTGGGAGAAGCAAGCATGCGGGACTCTGCAATATATTGAGCAGGGAGCCAGAAAATTCTGGCTGCGACCGAGGCCTCTGCGGCCGAGGAAATGGTCATTGGTAATTTTACATGTTAAATTAACATGTGTTTTAACACAGGCTGGGAGATGCAGGCATTCTGGACTTAGAAAAATTTCGAGCAGGGGCCCGAGAAATTCTCCCGGCGACCGAGGCCTCCGCGGCCGGGAGAACTCTCGAAAACCACCTCGTTCGTGGTTGTTTGCCGTGCGGGGCGAATCGGGAAATCTAGCAAATAGCTGAAGACATTCTCCCGGCGATGGAGGCCTCGGCGGCCGGGAAAAACGCCCGCGCTCGGGCGTTGCGCGCCCCCTTGGCAAGGCCCATTTTGGGTTATATAGGGGGTAGTGGTGTCCCGAGGGGAAAAAATTAACATGTTAAATACTGCTCCCAGGCAATTGTAAAATGTCTCGGCGACGGAAGGCACCACTACCCGCATATTTACGCCCCTCGGACTCCGTGCGCCAGCCTGTAATAGCGAATCGGGACTTAGAAAAAAAATTCGAGCAGGGAGCCAGAACATTTTCCCGGCGATCGAGGCCTCCGCGGCCGAGGAATTTGTCATTGGTGATTTTGCATGTTAAATTAACATGTGTATTAACACAGGCTTGGAGAAGCAAGCCTGCGGGACTCTGCAATACATTGAGCGGGCAGCCAGAAAATTCTGGCGGCGACCGAGGCCTCCGCGGCCGGGGAAATAATCCTCTGTAATTTTACATGTTAAATTAACATGTGTATTAACACAGGCTTGGAGAAGCAAGCCTGCGGGACGCTGCAATACATTGAGCGGGGAGCCAGAAATTTCTGGCGGCGACCGAGGCCTCTGCGGCCGGGATAATAATCCTTGGTAATTTTACATGTTAAATTAACATGTGTATTAACACAGGCTGGGAGAACTAGGCATTCTAGACTTTGAAAAATTTCGAGCAGGGGCCGGAGAAATTCTCCCGGCGACCGAGGGCCTCCGCGGCCGGGAGAACTCTCGGCGCTCGGGCTCCGCGTCTACCCATGGGGAGCGGGAAGCCAGAAAATTCTGGCGGCGACCGAGGCCTCCGCGGCCGAGGAAATGGTCCTTGGTGATTTTACATGTTAAATTAACATGTGTATTAACACAGGCTGGGAAAAGCAAGCCTGCGGGACTCTGCAATATATTGAGCGGGGAGCCAGAAAATTCTGGCGGCGACCGAGGCCTCCACGGCCGGGGAAATAATCCTCGGTAATTTAACATGTTAAATTAACATGTGTATTAACACAGGCTTGGAGAAGCATGCCTGCGGGACTCTGCAATACATTGAGCGGGGAGCCAGAAAATTCTTGGCGGCGACCGAGGCCTCTGCGGCCGAGGAAATGGTCATTGGTAATTTTACATGTTAAATTAACATGTGTATTAACACAGGCTGGGAAAAGCAAGCCTGCGGGACTCTGCAATATATTGAGCGGGGAGCCAGAAAATTCTGGCGGCGACCGAGGCCTCCACGGCCGGGGAAATAATCCTCGGTAATTTAACATGTTAAATTAACATGTGTATTAACACAGGCTGGGAGAAGCAGGCATTCTGGACTTTGAAAAATTTCGAGCAGGGGCCGGAGAAATTCTCCCGGCGACCGAGGCCTCCGCGGCCGGGAGAACACTCGGCGCTCGGGCTCCGCGTGTACCCGCGGCAAGGCCCATGTTGGGTTATATAGGGGGTAGTGGTGTCCCGAGGGGGAAAAAATTAACATGTTAAATACAGCTTCCAGGCAATAGAAAAATGTCTCGGCGACGGAAGGCACCACTACCCGGCGAATTCCCGCCCCTCTGACTCCGTGCGCCAGCCTGTAATAGCGAATCGGGACTTAGAAAAAATTCGAGCAGGGAGCCAGACAATTCTGTCGGCGACCGAGGCCTCCGTGGCCGGGGAAATAATCCTCGGTAATTTTACATGTTAAATTAACATGTGTATTAACACAGGCTTGGAGAACCAAGCCTGCGGGACTCTGCAATACATTGAGCGGGGAGCCAGAAAAATTCTGGCGGCGACCGAGGCCTCCGCGGCCGGGGAAATAATCCTCGGTAATTTTACATGTTAAATTAACATGTGTATTAACACAGGCTTGGAGAACCAAGCCTGCGGGACTCTGCAATACATTGAGAGGTGAGCCAGAAAATTCTGGCGGCGACCGAGGCCTCCGCGGCCGAGGAAATGGTCCTCGGTGATTTTACATGTTTAAATTAACATGTGTATTAACACAGGCTGGGAGAAGCAAGCCTGCGGGACTCTGCAATATATTGAGCGGGGGAGCCAGAAAATTCTGGCGGCGACCGAGGCCTCCACGGCCGGGGAAATAATCCTCGATAATTTAACATGTTAAATTAACATGTGTATTAACACAGGCTGGGAGAAGCAGGCATTCTGGACTTTGAAAAATTTCGAGCAGGGGCCGGAGAAATTCTCCCGGCGACCGAGGCCTCCGCGGCCGGGAGAACTTCGGCGCTCGGGCTCTGCGTGTACCCACCGCAAGGCCTATTTTGGGTTTTATAGGGGGTAGTGGTGTCTCTGGAGGGAAAAAATACACGGTAAATATTGCAGCCAGAGCCTATGGCAATCTGTTGGCGACCGAGGCCTCCACACCCCGGCAAATTTTCGGCTCTCGGACTGTGTGTATTCCACTGGAGACAGGCCTGCGGGACTCTGTAATATATTGAGCCGGGAGCCAGAAAATTCTGGCGGCGACCGAGGCCTCCGCGGCCGAGGAAAAGGTCATTGGTAAAATTACATGTTAAATTAACATGTGTATTAACACAGGCTGGGAGAAGCAGGCATTCTGGACTTAGAAAAATTTCGAGCAGGGGCCCGAGAAATTCTCCCGGCTACGAGGCCTCCGCGGCCGGGAGAACTCTCGGCGCTCGGGCTCCGCGTCTACACATGGGGAGCGGGCAGCCAGAAAATTCTGGCGGCGACCGAGGCCTCCGCGGCCGAGGAAATGGTCCTTGGTGATTTTACATGTTAAATTAACATGTGTATTAACACAGGCTGGGAGAAGCAAGCCTGCGGGTCGCTGCAATATATTGAGCGGGGAGCCAGAAATTTCTGGCGGCGACCGAGGCCTCCGCGGCCGGGGAAATAATCCTCGGTAATTTTACATGTTAAATTAACATGTGTATTAACACAGGCTTGGAGAAGCAAGCATGCGGGACTCTGCAATATATTGAGCAGGGAGCCAGAAAATTCTGGCTGCGACCGAGGCCTCTGCGGCCGAGGAAATGGTCATTGGTAATTTTACATGTTAAATTAACATGTGTATTAACACATGGCTGGGAGAAGCAGGCATTCTGGACTTTGAAAAATTTCGAGCAGGGGCCGCAGAAATTCTCCGGCGACCGAGGCCTCCGCGGCCGGGAGAACTCTCGGCGCTCGGGCTCCGCGTCTACCCATGGGGAGCGGGCAGCCAGAAAATTCTGGCGGCGACCGAGGCCTCCGCGGCCGAGGAAATGGTCCTTGGTGATTTTACATGTTAAATTAACATGTGTATTAACACAGGCTGGGAGATGCAGGCATTCTGGTCTTAGAAAAATTTCGAACAGGGGCCGGAGAAATTCTCCCGGCGGCCGAGGCCTCCGCGGCCGGAAGAACTCTCGAAAACCACCTCGTTCGTGGTTGTTTGCCGTGCGGGGCGAATCGGGAAATCTAGCAAATAGCTGAAGACATTCTCCCGGCGATGGAGGCCTCGGCGGCCGGGAAAAACGCCCGCGCTCGGGCGTTGCGCGCCCCCTTGGCAAGGCCCATTTTGGGTTATATAGGGGGTAGTGGTGTCCCGAGGGGAAAAAATTAACATGTTAAATACTGCTCCCAGGCAATTGTAAAATGTCTCGGCGACGGAAGGCACCACTACCCGGCATATTTACGCCCCTCGGACTCCGTGCGCCAGCCTGTAATAGCGAATCGGGACTTAGAAAAAAAATTCGAGCAGGGAGCCAGAACATTTTCCCGGCGATCGAGGCCTCCGCGGCCGAGGAATTTGTCATTGGTGATTTTGCATGTTACATTAACATGTGTATTAACACAGGCTTGGAGAAGCAAGCCTGCGGGACTCTGCAATACATTGAGCGGGCAGCCAGAAAATTCTGGCGGCGACCGAGGCCTCCGCGGCCGGGGAAATAATCCTCTGTAATTTTACATGTTAAATTAACATGTGTATTAACACAGGCTTGGAGAAGCAAGCCTGCGGGACTCTGCAATACATTGAGCGGGGAGCCAGAAATTTCTGGCGGCGACCGAGGCCTCTGCGGCCGGGATAATAATCCTTGTTAATTTTACATGTTAAATTAACATGTGTATTAACACAGGCTGGGAGAACTAGGCATTCTGGACTTTGAAAAATTTCGAGCAGGGGCCGGAGAAATTCTCCCGGCGACCGAGGCCTCCGCGGCCGGGAGAACTCTCGGCGCTCGGGCTCCGCGTCTACCCATGGGGAGCGGGCAGCCAGAAAATTCTGGCGGCGACCGAGGCCTCCGCGGCCGAGGAAAAGGTCATTGGTAATATTACATGTTAAATTAACATGTGTATTAACACATGCTGGGAGAAGCAGGCATTCTGGACTTTGAAAAATTTCGAGCAGGGGCCGGAGAAATTCTCCCGGCGACCGAGGCCTCCGCGGCCGGGAGAACTCTCGGCGCTCGGGCTCCGCGTCTACCCATGGGGAGCGGGCAGCCAGAAAATTCTGGCGGCGACCGAGGCCTCCGCGGCCGAGGAAATGGTCCTTGGTAATTTTACATGTTAAATTAACATGTGTATTAACACAGGCTGGGAGAAGCAGGCATTCTGGACTTTGGAAAATTTCGAGCAGGGGCCGGAGAAATTCTCCCGGCGACCGAGGCCTCTGCGGCCGGGAGAACTCTCGGCGCTCGGGCTCCGGGTGTACCCGCGGCAAGGCCCATTTTGTGTTATATAGGGGGTAGTGGTGTCCCGAGGGGGAAAAAATTAACATGTTAAATACTGCTTCCAGGCAATAGGAAAATGTCTCGGCGACGGAACGCACCACTACCCGGCGAATTCCCGCCCCTCGGACTCCGTGCGCCAGCTTGTAAGAGCGAATCGGGACTTGGAAAAAATTTTATCGGGGAGCCAGAAAATTCTCCCGGCGATCAAGGCAATCACCGCCGGGAGAATTTTTTCTAGCTAACCGATTGAAATTTTCAAAGTACCAATTGCCTCGAAAACAACCACGAACGTAAAACAACCACGAACGGAAAACAACCACGAACGACAACAACCACGAACGACAACAACCACGAACGACAACAACCACGAACGGAAAACAACCCCGAACGACAACAACCACGAACGCACAACAACCACGAATGAAAACAACCACGAACGGTAAACAACCACGAACGAAAACAACCACGAACGAAAACCACCTCGTTCGTGGTTGTTCGCCTTGTGGGGCGAATCGGGACATCATGCAAATAGCTGGAGACATTCTCCCGGCGATCGAGGCCTCGGCGCCCGGGAAAAATGCCCGCGCTCGGGCGTTGTGGGCACCCATTGCATGGCCCATTTTGGGTTATATAGGGGGTAGTGGTGTCCCGAGGGGGAAAAAATTAACATGTTAAATACTGCTCCCAGGCAATTGTAAAATGTCTCGGCGACGGAAGGCACCACTACCCGGCATATTTCCGCCCCTCGGACTCCGTGCGCCAGCCTGTAATAGCGAATCGGGACTTAGAAAAAATTCGAGCAGAGAGCCAGAAAATTCTCCCGGCGATGGAGGCCTCCGCGGCCGAGGAAATTGTCATTGGTGATTTTGCATGTTAAATTAACATGTGTATTAACACAGGCTTGGAGAAGCAAGCCTGCGGGACTCTGCAATACATTGAGCGGGGAGCCAGAAAATTCTGGCGGCGACCGAGGCCTCCGCGGCCGGGAGAACTCTCGGCGCTCGGGCTCCGCGTCTACACATGGGGAGCGGGCAGCCAGAAAATTCTGGCGGCGACCGAGGCCTCCGCGGCCGAGGAAATGGTCCTTGGTGATTTTACATGTTAAATTAACATGTGTATTAACACAGGCTGGGAGAAGCAAGCCTGCGGGTCGCTGCAATATATTGAGCGGGGAGCCAGAAATTTCTGGCGGCGACCGAGGCCTCCGCGGCCGGGGAAATAATCCTCGGTAATTTTACATGTTAAATTAACATGTGTATTAACACAGGCTTGGAGAAGCAAGCCTGCGGGACTCTGCAATACATTGAGCGGGGAGCCAGAAATTTCTGGCGGCGACCGAGGCCTCTGCGGCCGGGATAATAATCCTTGGTAATTTTACATGTTAAATTAACATGTGTATTAACACAGGCTGGGAGAACTAGGCATTCTGGACTTTGAAAAATTTCGAGCAGGGGCCGGAGAAATTCTCCCGGCGACCGAGGCCTCCGCGGCCGGGAGAACTCTCGGCGCTCGGGCAGCGCGTCTACCCATGGGGAGCGGGCAGCCAGAAAATTCTGGCGGCGACCGAGGCCTCCGCGGCCGAGGAAAAGGTCATTGGTAATATTACATGTTAAATTAACATGTGTATTAACACATGCTGGGAGAAGCAGGCATTCTGGACTTTGAAAAATTTCGAGCAGGGGCCGGAGAAATTCTCCCGGCGACCGAGGCCTCCGCGGCCGGGAGAACTCTCGGCGCTCGGGCTCCGCGTCTACCAATGGGGAGCGGGCAGCCAGAAAATTCTGGCGGCGACCGAGGCCTCCGCGGCCGAGGAAATGGTCCTTGTTGATTTTACATGTTAAATTAACATGTGTATTAACACAGGCTGGGAGAAGCAAGCCTGCGGGACTCTGCAATACATTGAGCGGGGAGCCAGAAAATTCTGGCGGCGACCGAGGCCTCCGCGGCCGAGGAAATGGTCCTCAATGATTTTACATGTTAAATTATCATGTGTATTAACACAGGCTGGGAGAAGCAAGCCTGCGGGACTCTGCAATACATTGAGCGGGGAGCCAGAAAATTCTGGCGGCGACCGAGGCCTCCGCGGCCGGGGAAATAATCCTCGGTAATTTTACATGTTAAATTAACATGTGTATTAACACAGGCTGGGAGAAGCAGGCATTCTGGACTTTGAAAAATTTCGAGCAGGGGCCGGAGAAATTCTCCCGGCGACCGAGGCCTCCGCGGCCGGGAGAACTTCGGCGCTCGGGCTCCGCGTGTACCCGCCGCAAGGCCCATTTTGGGTTATATAGGGGGTAGTGGTGTCTCTGGAGGGAAAAAATACACGGTAAATATTGCAGCCAGAGCCTATGGCAATCTGTTGGCGACCGAGGCCTCCACACGCCGGCAAATTTTCGGCTCTCGGACTGTGTGTATTCCACTGGAGACAGGCCTGCGGGACTCTGTAATATATTGAGCCGGGAGCCAGAAAATTCTGGCGGCGACCGAGGCCTCCGCGGCCGGGGAAATAATCCTCGGTAATTTTACATGTTAAATTAACATGTGTATTAACACAGGCTGGGAGAAGCAAGCCTGCGGGTCGCTGCAATATATTGAGCGGGGAGCCAGAAAATTCTGGCGGCGACCGAGGCCTCCGCGGCCGGGGAAATAATCCTCGGTAATTTTACATGTTAAATTAACATGTGTATTAACACAGGCTTGGAGAAGCAAGCCTGCGGGACTCTGCAATACATTGAGCGGGGAGCCAGAAAATTCTGGCGGCGACCGCGGCCTCTGCGGCCAGGGAAATAATCCTCGGTAATTTTACATGTTAAATAACCATGTGTATTAACACAGGCTGGGAGAAGCAAGCATGCGGGACTCTGCAATATATTGAGCAGGGAGCCAGAAAATTCTGGCTGCGACCGAGGCCTCTGCGGCCGAGGAAATGGTCATTGGTAATTTTACATGTTAAATTAACATGTGTTTTAACACAGGCTGGGAGATGCAGGCATTCTGGACTTAGAAAAATTTCGAGCAGGGGCCCGAGAAATTCTCCCGGCGACCGAGGCCTCTGCGGCCGGGAGAACTCTCGAAAACCACCTCGTTCGTGGTTGTTTGCCGTGCGGGGCGAATCGGGAAATCTAGCAAATAGCTGAAGACATTCTCCCGGCGATGGAGGCCTCGGCGGCCGGGAAAAACGCCCGCGCTCGGGCGTTGCGCGCCCCCTTGGCAAGGCCCATTTTGGGTTATATAGGGGGTAGTGGTGTCCCGAGGGGAAAAAATTAACATGTTAAATACTGCTCCCAGGCAATTGTAAAATGTCTCGGCGACGGAAGGCACCACTACCCGGCATATTTACGCCCCTCGGACTCCGTGCGCCAGCCTGTAATAGCGAATCGGGACTTAGAAAAAAAATTCGAGCAGGGAGCCAGAACATTTTCCCGGCGATCGAGGCCTCCGCGGCCGAGGAATTTGTCATTGGTGATTTTGCATGTTAAATTAACATGTGTATTAACACAGGCTTGGAGAAGCAAGCCTGCGGGACTCTGCAATACATTGAGCGGGCAGCCAGAAAATTCTGGCGGCGACCGTGGCCTCCGCGGCCGGGGAAATAATCCTCTGTAATTTTACATGTTAAATTAACATGTGTATTAACACAGGCTTGGAGAAGCAAGCCTGCGGGACTCTGCAATACATTGAGCGGGGAGCCAGAAATTTCTGGCGGCGACCGAGGCCTCTGCGGCCGGGATAATAATCCTTGGTAATTTTACATGTTAAATTAACATGTGTATTAACACAGGCTGGGAGAACTAGGCATTCTGGACTTTGAAAAATTTCGAGCAGGGGCCGGAGAAATTCTCCCGGCGACCGAGGCCTCCGCGGCCGGGAGAACTCTCGGCGCTCGGGCTCCGCGTCTACCCATGGGGAGCGGGCAGCCAGAAAATTCTGGCGGCGACCGAGGCCTCCGCGGCCGAGGAAAAGGTCATTGGTAATATTACATGTTAAATTAACATGTGTATTAACACATGCTGGGAGAAGCAGGCATTCTGGACTTTGAAAAATTTCGAGCAGGGGCCGGAGAAATTCTCCCGGCGACCGAGGCCTCCGCGGCCGGGAGAACTCTCGGCGCTCGGGCTCCGCGTCTACCCTTGGGGAGCGGGCAGCCAGAAAATTCTGGCGGCGACCGAGGCCTCCGCGGCCGAGGAAATGGTCCTTGGTGATTTTACATGTTAAATTAACATGTGTATTAACACAGGCTGGGAGAAGCAGGCATTCTGGACTTTGGAAAATTTCGAGCAGGGGCCGGAGAAAATCTCCCGGCGACCGAGGCCTCTGCGGCCGGGAGAACTCTCGGCGCTCGGGCTCCGGGTGTACCCGCGGCAAGGCCCATTTTGTGTTATATAGGGGGTAGTGGTGTCCCGAGGGGGAAAAAATTAACATGTTAAATACTGCTTCCAGGCAATAGGAAAATGTCTCGGCGACGGAACACACCACTACCCGGCGAATTCCCGCCCCTCGGACTCCGTGCGCCAGCTAGTAAGAGCGAATCGGGACTTGGAAAAAATTTTATCGGGGAGCCAGAAAATTCTCCCGGCGATCAAGGCAATCACCGCCGGGAGAATTTTTTCTAGCTAACCGATTGAAATTTTCAAAGTACCAATTGCCTCGAAAACAACCACGAACGTAAAACAACCACGAACGGAAAACAACCACGAACGACAACAACCACGAACGACAACAACCACGAACGACAACAACCACGAACGGAAAACAACCCCGAACGACAACAACCACGAACGCACAACAACCACGAATGAAAACAACCACGAACAGTAAACAACCACGAACGAAAACAACCACGAACGAAAACCACCTCGTTCGTGGTTGTTCGCCTTGTGGGGCGAATCGGGACATCATGCAAATAGCTGGAGACATTCTCCCGGCGATCGAGGCCTCGGCGCCCGGGAAAAATGCCCGCGCTCGGGCGTTGTGGGCACCCATTGCATGGCCCATTTTGGGTTATATAGGGGGTAGTGGTGTCCCGAGGGGGAAAAAATTAACATGTTAAATACTGCTCCCAGGCAATTGTAAAATGTCTCGGCGACGGAAGGCACCACTACCCGGCATATTTCCGCCCCTCGGACTCCGTGCGCCAGCCTGTAATAGCGAATCGGGACTTAGAAAAAATTCGAGCAGAGAGCCAGAAAATTCTCCCGGCGATGGAGGCCTCCGCGGCCGAGGAAATTGTCATTGGTGATTTTGCATGTTAAATTAACATGTGTATTAACACAGGCTTGGAGAAGCAAGCCTGCGGGACTCTGCAATACATTGAGCGGGGAGCCAGAAAATTCTGGCGGCGACCGAGGCCTCCGCGGCCGGGAGAACTCTCGGCGCTCGGGCTCCGCGTCTACACATGGGGAGCGGGCAGCCAGAAAATTCTGGCGGCGACCGAGGCCTCCGCGGCCGAGGAAATGGTCCTTGGTGATTTTACATGTTAAATTAACATGTGTATTAACACAGGCTGGGAGAAGCAAGCCTGCGGGTCGCTGCAATATATTGAGCGGGGAGCCAGAAATTTCTGGCGGCGATCGAGGCCTCCGCGGCCGGGGAAATAATCCTCGGTAATTTTACATGTTAAATTAACATGTGTATTAACACAGGCTTGGAGAAGCAAGCCTGCGGGTCTCTGCAATACATTGAGCGGGGAGCCAGAAATTTCTGGCGGCGACCGAGGCCTCTGCGGCCGGGATAATAATCCTTGGTAATTTTACATGTTAAATTAACATGTGTATTAACACAGGCTGGGAGAACTAGGCATTCTGGACTTTGAAAAATTTCGAGCAGGGGCCAGAGAAATTCTCCCGGCGACAGAGGCCTCCGCGGCCGGGAGAAATCTCGGCGCTCGGGCAGCGCGTCTACCCATGGGGAGCGGGCAGCCAGAAAATTCTGGCGGCGACCGAGGCCTCCGCGGACGAGGAAAAGGTCATTGGTAATATTACATGTTAAATTAACATGTGTATTAACACATGCTGGGAGAAGCAGGCATTCTGGACTTTGAAAAATTTCGAGCAGGGGCCGGAGAAATTCTCCCGGCGACCGAGGCCTCCGCGGCCGGGAGAACTCTCGGCGCTCGGGCTCCGCGTCTACCAATGGGGAGCGGGCAGCCAGAAAATTCTGGCGGCGACCGAGGCCTCCGCGGCCGAGGAAATGGTCCTTGTTGATTTTACATGTTAAATTAACATGTGTATTAACACAGGCTGGGAGAAGCAAGCCTGCGGGACTCTGCAATACATTGAGCGGGGAGCCAGAAAATTCTGGCGGCGACCGAGGCCTCCGCGGCCGAGGAAATGGTCCTCAATGATTTTACATGTTAAATTAACATGTGTATTAACACAGGCTGGGAGAAGCAAGCCTGCGGGACTCTGCAATACATTGAGCGGGGAGCCAGAAAATTCTGGCGGCGACCGAGGCCTCCGCGGCCGGGGAAATAATCCTCGGTAATTTTACATGTTAAATTAACATGTGTATTAACACAGGCTGGGAGAAGCAGGCATTCTGGACTTTGAAAAATTTCGAGCAGGGGCCGGAGAAATTCTCCCGGCGACCGAGGCCTCCGCGGCCGGGAGAACTTCGGCGCTCGGGCTCCGCGTGTACACGCCGCAAGGCCCATTTTGGGTTATATAGGGGGTAGTGGTGTCTCTGGAGGGAAAAAATACACGGTAAATATTGCAGCCAGAGCCTATGGCAATCTGTTGGCGACCGAGGCCTCCACACCCCGGCAAATTTTCGGCTCTCGGACTGTGTGTATTCCACTGGAGACAGGCCTGCGGGACTCTGTAATATATTGAGCCGGGAGCCAGAAAATTCTGGCGGCGACCGAAGCCTCCGCGGCCGGGGAAATAATCCTCGGTAATTTTACATGTTAAATTAACATGTGTATTAACACAGGCTGGGAGAAGCAAGCCTGCGGGTCGCTGCAATATATTGAGCGGGGAGCCAGAAAATTCTGGCGGCGACCGAGGCCTCCGCGGCCGGGGAAATAATCCTCGGTAATTTTACATGTTAAATTAACATGTGTATTAACACAGGCTTGGAGAAGCAAGCCTGCGGGACTCTGCAATACATTGAGCGGGGAGCCAGAAAATTCTGGCGGCGACCGCGGCCTCTGCGGCCAGGGAAATAATCCTCGGTAATTTTACATGTTAAATAACCATGTGTATTAACACAGGCTGGGAGAAGCAAGCATGCGGGACTCTGCAATATATTGAGCAGGGAGCCAGAAAATTCTGGCTGCGACCGAGGCCTCTGCGGCCGAGGAAATGGTCATTGGTAATTTTACATGTTAAATTAACATGTGTTTTAACACAGGCTGGGAGATGCAGGCATTCTGGACTTAGAAAAATTTCGAGCAGGGGCCCGAGAAATTCTCCCGGCGACCGAGGCCTCCGCGGCCGGGAGAACTCTCGAAAACCACCTCGTTCGTGGTTGTTTGCCGTGCGGGGCGAATCGGGAAATCTAGCAAATAGCTGAAGACATTCTCCCGGCGATGGAGGCCTCGGCGGCCGGGAAAAACGCCCGCGCTCGGGCGTTGCGCGCCCCCTTGGCAAGGCCCATTTTGGGTTATATAGGGGGTAGTGGTGTCCCGAGGGGAAAAAATTAACATGTTAAATACTGCTCCCAGGCAATTGTAAAATGTCTCGGCGACGGAAGGCACCACTACCCGGCATATTTACGCCCCTCGGACTCCGTGCGCCAGCCTGTAATAGCGAATCGGGACTTAGAAAAAAAATTCGAGCAGGGAGCCAGAACATTTTCCCGGCGATCGAGGCCTCCGCGGCCGAGGAATTTGTCATTGGTGATTTTGCATGTTAAATTAACATGTGTATTAACACAGGCTTGGAGAAGCAAGCCTGCGGGACTCTGCAATACATTGAGCGGGCAGCCAGAAAATTCTGGCGGCGACCGAGGCCTCCGCGGCCGGGGAAATAATCCTCTGTAATTTTACATGTTAAATTAACATGTGTATTAACACAGGCTTGGAGAAGCAAGCCTGCGGGACGCTGCAATACATTGAGCGGGGAGCCAGAAATTTCTGGCGGCGACCGAGGCCTCTGCGGCCGGGATAATAATCCTTGGTAATTTTACATGTTAAATTAACATGTGTATTAACACAGGCTGGGAGAACTAGGCATTCTAGACTTTGAAAAATTTCGAGCAGGGGCCGGAGAAATTCTCCCGGCGACCGAGGCCTCCGCGGCCGGGAGAACTCTCGGCGCTCGGGCTCCGCGTCTACCCATGGGGAGCGGGAAGCCAGAAAATTCTGGCGGCGACCGAGGCCTCCGCGGCCGAGGAAATGGTCCTTGGTGATTTTACATGTTAAATTAACATGTGTATTAACACAGGCTGGGAAAAGCAAGCCTGCGGGACTCTGCAATATATTGAGCGGGGAGCCAGAAAATTCTGGCGGCGACCGAGGCCTCCACGGCCGGGGAAATAATCCTCGGTAATTTAACATGTTAAATTAACATGTGTATTAACACAGGCTTGGAGAAGCATGCCTGCGGGACTCTGCAATACATTGAGCGGGGAGCCAGAAAATTCTGGCGGCGACCGAGGCCTCTGCGGCCGAGGAAATGGTCATTGGTAATTTTACATGTTAAATTAACATGTGTATTAACACAGGCTGGGAAAAGCAAGCCTGCGGGACTCTGCAATATATTGAGCGGGGAGCCAGAAAATTCTGGCGGCGACCGAGGCCTCCACGGCCGGGGAAATAATCCTCGGTAATTTAACATGTTAAATTAACATGTGTATTAACACAGGCTGGGAGAAGCAGGCATTCTGGACTTTGAAAAATTTCGAGCAGGGGCCGGAGAAATTCTCCCGGCGACCGAGGCCTCCGCGGCCGGGAGAACACTCGGCGCTCGGGCTCCGCGTGTACCCGCGGCAAGGCCCATGTTGGGTTATATAGGGGGTAGTGGTGTCCCGAGGGGGAAAAAATTAACATGTTAAATACAGCTTCCAGGCAATAGAAAAATGTCTCGGCGACGGAAGGCACCACTACCCGGCGAATTCCCGCCCCTCTGACTCCGTGCGCCAGCCTGTAATAGCGAATCGGGACTTAGAAAAAATTCGAGCAGGGAGCCAGACAATTCTGTCGGCGACCGAGGCCTCCGTGGCCGGGGAAATAATCCTCGGTAATTTTACATGTTAAATTAACATGTGTATTAACACAGGCTTGGAGAACCAAGCCTGCGGGACTCTGCAATACATTGAGCGGGGAGCCAGAAAATTCTGGCGGCGACCGAGGCCTCCGCGGCCGGGGAAATAATCCTCGGTAATTTTACATGTTAAATTAACATGTGTATTAACACAGGCTTGGAGAACCAAGCCTGCGGGACTCTGCAATACATTGAGAGGTGAGCCAGAAAATTCTGGCGGCGACCGAGGCCTCCGCGGCCGAGGAAATGGTCCTCGGTGATTTTACATGTTAAATTAACATGTGTATTAACACAGGCTGGGAGAAGCAAGCCTGCGGGACTCTGCAATATATTGAGCGGGGAGCCAGAAAATTCTGGCGGCGACCGAGGCCTCCACGGCCGGGGAAATAATCCTCGATAATTTAACATGTTAAATTAACATGTGTATTAACACAGGCTTGGGAGAAGCAGGCATTCTGGACTTTGAAAAATTTCGAGCAGGGGCCGGAGAAATTCTCCCGGCGACCGAGGCCTCCGCGGCCGGGAGAACTTCGGCGCTCGGGCTCTGCGTGTACCCACCGCAAGGCCTATTTTGGGTTTTATAGGGGGTAGTGGTGTCTCTGGAGGGAAAAAATACACGGTAAATATTGCAGCCAGAGCCTATGGCAATCTGTTGGCGACCGAGGCCTCCACACCCCGGCAAATTTTCGGCTCTCGGACTGTGTGTATTCCACTGGAGACAGGCCTGCGGGACTCTGTAATATATTGAGCCGGGAGCCAGAAAATTCTGGCGGCGACCGAGGCCTCCGCGGCCGAGGAAAAGGTCATTGGTAAAATTACATGTTAAATTAACATGTGTATTAACACAGGCTGGGAGAAGCAGGCATTCTGGACTTAGAAAAATTTCGAGCAGGGGCCCGAGAAATTCTCCCGGCTACGAGGCCTCCGCGGCCGGGAGAACTCTCGGCGCTCGGGCTCCGCGTCTACACATGGGGAGCGGGCAGCCAGAAAATTCTGGCGGCGACCGAGGCCTCCGCGGCCGAGGAAATGGTCCTTGGTGATTTTACATGTTAAATTAACATGTGTATTAACACAGGCTGGGAGAAGCAAGCCTGCGGGTCGCTGCAATATATTGAGCGGGGAGCCAGAAATTTCTGGCGGCGACCGAGGCCTCCGCGGCCGGGGAAATAATCCTCGGTAATTTTACATGTTAAATTAACATGTGTATTAACACAGGCTTGGAGAAGCAAGCATGCGGGACTCTGCAATATATTGAGCAGGGAGCCAGAAAATTCTGGCTGCGACCGAGGCCTCTGCGGCCGAGGAAATGGTCATTGGTAATTTTACATGTTAAATTAACATGTGTTTTAACACAGGCTGGGAGATGCAGGCATTCTGGACTTAGAAAAATTTCGAGCAGGGGCCAGGGAAATTCTCCCTGCGACCGAGGCCTCCGCGGCCGGGAGAACTCTCGAAAACCACCTCGTTCGTGGTTGTTTGTCGTGCGGGGCGAATCGGGAAATCTAGCAAATAGCTGAAGACATTCTCCCGGCGATGGAGGTCTCGGCGGCCGGGAAAAACGCCCGCGCTCGGGCGTTGCGCGCCCCCTTGGCAAGGCCCATTTTGCGTTATATAGGGGGTAGTGGTGTCACGAGGGGAAAAAATTAACATGTTAAATACTGCTCCCAGGCAATTGTAAAATGTCTCGGCGACGGAAGGCACCACTACCCGGCATATTTACGCCCCTCGGACTCCGTGCGCCAGCCTGTAATAGCGAATCGGGACTTAGAAAAAAAATTCGAGCAGGGAGCCAGAACATTTTCCCGGCGATCGAGGCCTCCGCGGCCGAGGAATTTGTCATTGGTGATTTTGCATGTTAAATTAACATGTGTATTAACACAGGCTTGGAGAAGCAAGCCTGCGGGACTCTGCAATACATTGAGCGGGCAGCCAGAAAATTCTGGCGGCGACCGAGGCCTCCGCGGCCGGGGAAATAATCCTCTGTAATTTTACATGTTAAATTAACATGTGTATTAACACAGGCTTGGAGAAGCAAGCCTGCGGGACTCTGCAATACATTGAGCGGGGAGCCAGAAATTTCTGGCGGCGACCGAGGCCTCTGCGGCCGGGATAATAATCCTTGGTAATTTTACATGTTAAATTAACATGTGTATTAACACAGGCTGGGAGAACTAGGCATTCTGGACTTTGAAAAATTTCGAGCAGGGGCCGGAGAAATTCTCCCGGCGACCGAGGCCTCCGCGGCCGGGAGAACTCTCGGCGCTCGGGCTCCGCGTCTACCCATGGGGAGCGGGCAGCCAGAAAATTCTGGCGGCGACCGAGGCCTCCGCGGCCGAGGAAAAGGTCATTGGTAATATTACATGTTAAATTAACATGTGTATTAACACATGCTGGGAGAAGCAGGCATTCTGGACTTTGAAAAATTTCGAGCAGGGGCCGGAGAAATTCTCCCGGCGACCGAGGCCTCCGCGGCCGGGAGAACTCTCGGCGCTTGGGCAGCGCGTCTACCCATGGGGAGCGGGCAGCCAGAAAATTCTGGCGGTGACCGAGGCCTCCGCGGCCGAGGAAATGGTCCTTGGTGATTTTACATGTTAAATTAACATGTGTATTAACACAGGCTGGGAGAAGCAGGCATTCTGGACTTAGAAAAATTTCGAGCAGGGGCCGTTGAAATTCTCCCGGCGACCGAGGCCTCCGCGGCCGGGAGAACTCTCGGCGCTCGGGCTCCGCGTGTACACGCGTCAAGGCCCATTTTGGGTTATATAGGGTGTAGTGGTGTCTCTGGAGGGAAAAAATACACGGTAAATATTGCAGCCAGAGCCTATGGCAATCTGTTGGCGACCGAGGCCTCCACACCCCGGCAAATTTTCGGCTCTCGGACTGTGTGTATTCCACTGGAGACAGGCCTGCGGGACTGTGCAGTATATTGAGCGGGGAGCCAGGAAAATCTCCCGGCGACCGAGGCCTCCGCGGCCGAGGAAATGGTAATTGGTGGTTTTGCATGTAAAATTAACATGTGTATTAACACAAGCTGGGATGAGAGGAATTTGGCGGCGACCGAGGCCTCCTCACCCCGGCAAAATATCAGCTACCGGGCTCTGCATATTCCTACAGAAGCAGGCCTGCAGGACTCTGCAATATATTGAGCGGGAACCAGAAAATTCTGGCGGCGACCGAGGCCTCCGCGGCCGAGGAAAATTGTCATTGGTGGTTTGCATGTAAAATTAACATGTGTATTAACACAAGCTGTGACCAGAGGAATTTGGCGGCGACCGGGGCCTCCACACCCCGGCAAAATATCAGCTACCGGGCTCTGCTTATTCACATTCAAGCAGGCATTAGGGACTCTGAAAAGTTTCGGGCGGGGAGCCAGAAAATTCTCCCGGCCACAGAGCCCTCCCTCCCGAGAGTCTGTGTAAATGCCTGTTATACAGGCCCCATGAATTCCAGCCTTATAGGTTATTTTAAGTCTCCGTTCGTGGTTGTTCGTAAACAACTGCGATTCGGGATTTTGACCTATTTCCTATGATCATGTTCCCGGAAGTTAGCCAGCCTCTTTCAGTCAAAATCTCATATTTTGGGTACCTTTGTGAACCCATCGATAGGCCCATTTTGGGTATATTAGGGGGACATGCAATCGGGAAAAATTGGAATTATTTGCAATATGGAAAGAATATGTACATAAATGAAAAGGGAGTCCCCCCGAGTTTTCTCGCCCTATATATATTGCAAAAATATCCAATTAATTATTGTGGAACCTGTAGCACCTTTCTATGAAGCAGAATTAACATTACAGAACGGTTTGAATGCTACCACCTCAGTTTCTCTACAATGCATTGGATTTCAAAGAGGTGAATTACTGTGGATGGTACTGTTGTATGGCTAACAAATCGTCTGGGAAACAATGCAGAATTAAATTAAGAAGGTTGTATGTTTTCTGTTACATGGTGGAGGTGCCCTCTAGTACACAGTAAAATGTTTTGTGGACTGCAGCTCCTTGAGGAATTAATTCAGTATGGGTCTTGTAGTGGTCTGAAAGTGGATGATGAAAAAGAATGTATAATGGTATTCAGAGCACCTCGCGGTGAAGCGGACATGCTACCTCAAAATGCTTGATTGATTCATGCCCAGTTCCCCCAAGAAGCGGTACATTGAAAAAATTGATTTACTTTGTGGATGATACTAGCAAATACTATCCGCTGGGGGAAGTAAGCAGAAATTTGGTGGTCGTATGTTTGTTACATGGTAGAGGTGCTTTCTAGTACACAATGAAATGCTTGGTGTACCGCTGCTCCTTGAAGAATTAATTCCATATGGGTCTAGCCGTGGTCTTAACTGTGAACACGAAGAACTATCTAAAGTGGCCTATCTGTCTGAACTGCAATACACAAGCTGCGAGCCAATGCTATACCTTTCTCAGGTAACGAGCTCTTGTGCGGCGATTCGATTGGATGCGAAATGGTGGGGAACGCGTGTCCGGTCGTCTTAACCAAGTAATGGTTCCCCTCTGTTAACAATGAAATGTTTGATGGATCGCAGCTCCCTGAGAGACAAGTTTCAAAGGGGTTAGTCGCGGTCTTCAATCCTGGCCAAGGTGCAGTCACCATCTATAAGAGATACCTGCTTTACTGAAGGGTAGCAAGAGTTCCCTTGCCCGCATGTTGCTCCGTGGGGGTATATCAGTATAAAGGTAGAAGAAGCCATGATCGGAGCTTCGGTGGATGAGATTGGCGGAGAAGACATGTTCTTGTCTATCTGGTAGATCAGGGGGGTGGCAGCTGATCCGGAGAAAGCAAGCGGACTCCCGATGTTCCGTCGACTCCCAATGTACACTTGAAACATGCACATTTGGGTGGCGAGGGGGCGTTGTGGCCATCCGAAAACATGTCTTCATCTCTCTTATTGGTGGACCGCTGCTCCTTGAAGAATTAATTCCATATGGGTCTAGTCTTGGTGATAACTGTGAACACTAAGAACTATCTAAAGTGGCCTATCTGTCTGAACTGCAATACACTAGCTGCGAGCCAATGCTATACCTTTCTTAGGTAACGAGCTCTTGTGCGGCAATTCGATTGGATGCGAAATGGTGGGGAACGCGTGTCCTATCGTCTTAACCAAGTAATGGTTCCCCTCTGTTAACAATGAAATGTTTGATGGATCGCAGCTCCCTGAGAGACAAGTTTCAAAGGGGTTAGTCGCGGTCTTCAATCCTGGCCAAGGTGCAGTCACCATCTATAAGAGATACCTGCTTTACTGAAGGGTAGCAAGAGTTCCCTTGCCCGCATGTTGCTCCGTGGGGGTATATCAGTATAAAGGTAGAAGAAGCCATGATCGGAGCTTCGGTGGATGAGATTGGTGGAGAAGACATGTTCTTGTCTATCTGGTAGATCAGGGGGGTGGCAGCTGATCCGGAGAAAGCAAGCGGACTCCCGATGTTCCGTCGACTCCCAATGTACACTTAAAACATGCACATTTGGGTGGCGAGGGGGCGTTGTGGCCATCCGAAAACATGTCTTCATCTCTCTTATTGGTGGACCGCTGCTCCTTGAAGAATTAAATCCATATGGGTCTAGTCTTGGTGATAACTGTGAACACTAAGAACTATCTAAAGTGGCCTATCTGTCTGAACTGCAATACACTAGCTGCGAGCCAATGCTATACCTTTCTCAGGTAACGAGCTCTTGTGCGGCAATTCGATTGGATGCGAAATGGTGGGGAACGCGTGTCCTATCGTCTTAACCAAGTAATGGTTCCCCTCTGTTAACAATGAAATGTTT
>NW_026962794.1:0-29323 GCF_032445375.1 Bacillus rossius redtenbacheri
TATTTGCCTGCCTGTCTAAATGCCTGCCTTATTGTCTGCCTAATTGCCTGCATAATAAACTGCCTAATTGTTTTCTTAACTAACTGCCTAATTGCCTGCCTAATTGCTTGCCTTATTGCCGGCCTAATGGCCTGCCTAATTGCCTGTCTAATTGTCCGCCTAATTACCTGCTTAATTACCTGCCTTATTGCCTGCCTAATTGCCTATCTAATTGCCTGCCTAATTGTATGCATAATTAACTGCTTAATTGCTTGTCTAATTAACTGCCTAATTGCCCGCTTAATTGCCTGCCTAATTAACTGCCTAATTGTTAGCTAATTTCCTGCCTAATTGCCTGCCTAATTAACTGCCTTACTGCCTGCCTAACTGCCTATCTAATTGCCTCCCTTATTGTATGCCTTATTAACTACCTAATTGCCTGCCTAATTAAGTGCCTAATTGCCTGACTTTCTTAATTCCAGCCTTATTGCCAGCCAAATTGCCTGCCTAATAAACTGCCTAATTGTATGCCTAATTAACTGCCTAATTGCCTGCCATATTGCCTGCCTAATTGCCTGCCTAATTGCCTGCCTAATTACCTGCCTAATTGCCTGTCTAATTACCTGCCTAATTGCCTGCCTAATTGCTTCCCTAATTGCCTGCCTAATTAACTGCCTTATTGCTTGCCTAATTAAATGCCTAATTGCCTGCCTAATTGCCTGCCTAATTGCCTGCCTGCCTAATTGCCTGCAAAATTCCCTGCCAGTCTAAATGCCTGCCTTATTGCCAGCCTAATTGCCTGCTTAATAAACTGCCTAATTGCTTGCCTAATTAAGTGCCTAATTAACTGCCTAATTGCCTGCCTTATTTTTTGCTTAATTGCCTGCCTAATTGTTTGCCTGTCTAAAAGTCTGCCTAATTGCCTGCCTAAGTGCCTGCCTAATTAACTGCCTAATTGCCTGCCTAATAAACTGGCTAATTACCTGCGTAATTATCTGCCTAATAAACTGCCTAATTACCTGCCAAATTGCCTGCCTAATTCCCTGCCTAAATAAATGCGTAATTGCCTGCCTAATTAACTGCCTAATTGTCTATCTTATTGCCTGCCTAATTGTATGCCTTATTAACTGCCTAATTTACTGCCTAATTGCCTGCCTAATTGACTGCCTAATTGCCTGCCTAATTAACTGCCTAATTGCCTGCCTTAGTAACTGCCTAATTGCCTGCCTAATTGTTTGCCTGTCTAATAGTCTGCCTAATTGCCTGCCTAAGTGCCTGCCTAATTAACTGCCTAATTGCCTGCCTAAAAAACTGCCTAATTACCTGCGTAATTATCTGCCTAATAAACTGCCTAATTAACTGCCTAATTGCCTGCCTAATTGCCTGCCTAAATAAATGCCTAATTGCCTGCCTAATAAACTGCCTAATTAACTGCCTAATTTCCTGGCTAATTATTGCCTAATTGCCTGCCTAATTGCCTGCCTAATTTCCTGCCTAATTATCTGCCTAATTGCCTGCCTAATTGCCTGCTTAAATGCCTGCCTAATTGCCTGCCTAATTGCCTGCATAATTACTTACCTAATTAACTGCCTAATGACCCGCTAAATTGCCTGCCTAATTGCCTCCCTAATTAACTGCCTAATTGCCTGCCTAATTATTTGCCTGATTGCCTGCCTATTTAACTGCCTAAATGCCTGGCTAATTATATGCCTAATTGCCTGCCTAATTAACTGCCTAATTGCTTGCCTTATTAACTGCCTAATTGCCCGCTTAATTGCCTGCCTAATTGCCTGCTTAATTAACTGCCTAATTGCCCGCTTAATTGCCTGCCTAATTAACTGCCAAATTAACTGCCTAATTGCCTGCCTTAGTAACTGCCTAATTGCCTGCCTAATTGTTTGCCTGTCTAATAGTCTGCCTAATTGCCTGCCTAAGTGCCTGCCTAATTAACTGCCTAATTGCCTGCCTAAAAACTGCCTAATTACCTGCGTAATTATCTGCCTAATAAACTGCCTAATTAACTGCCTAATTGCCTGCCTAATTGCCTGCCTAATTGCCTGCCTAATTGCCTGCCTAATTAACTGCCTAATTTCCTGGCTAATTATTGCCTAATTGCCTGCCTAATTGACTGCCTAATTGCCTGCCTAATTATCTGCCTAATTGCCTGCCTAAATGCCTGCCTAATTGCCTGCCTAATTGCCTGCCTAATTGCCTGCATAATTACTTACCTAATTAACTGCCTAATTACCCGCTATATTGCCTGCCTAATTGCCTCCCTAATTAACTGCCTAATTGCCTGCCTAATTATTTGCCTGAATGCCTGCCTATTTAACTGCCTAAATGCCTGGCTAATTATATGCCTTATTGCCTGCCTAATTAACTGCCTAATTGCCTGCCTAATTAAGTGCCGAATTAACTGTCTAATTGTCTATCTTATTGCCTGCCTAATTGTATGCCTTATTATCTGCCTAATTGCCTGCCTAATTAACTGCCAAATTGCCTGCCTAATAAAGTGCAAAATTACCTGCCAATTTGCCTGCCTAATTAACTGCCTAATTGCCTGCCTAATTAACTGCCTAATTGCCTGCCTAATTAACTGCCTAATTGCCAGCCTAATAAACTGCCTAATTGCCTGCCTAATTAACTGCCTAATTGCCTGCCTAATTAACTGCCTAATTTCCTGGCTAATTATTGCCTAATTGCCTGCCTAATTGACTGCCTAATTGCCTGCCTAATTATCTGCCTAATTGCCTGCCTAAATGCCTGCCTAATTGCCTGCCTAATTGCCTGCCTAATTGCCTGCCTAATTAAGTGCCTAATTAACTGCCTAATTGCCTGCCTTAGTAACTGCCTAATTGCCTGCCTAATTGTTTGCCTGTCTAATAGTCTCTCTAATTGCCTGCCTAAGTGCCTGCCTAATTAACTGCCTAATTGCCTGCCTAAAAAACTGCCTAATTACCTGCGTAATTATCTGCCTAATAAACTGCCTAATTAACTGCCTAATTGCCTGCCTAATTGTCTGCCTGTCTAATATCCTGCCTAATTGCCTGCCTAAGTGCCTGCCTAATTAACCGCCTAATTGCCTGCCTAATTAACTGCCTTATTGCCTGCCTAATTAACTGCATGATTGCCTGCCTAATTAACTGTCTAATTGCCTGCCTAATTGCCTGCCCAATTAACAGCCTAATTGCCTGCCTAATTACTGCCTTATTGCCTGCCTAATTGCCTATCTAAATGACTGCCTAATTGTATGCCTAATTAACTGCCTAATTGACCGCTTAATTGCCTGCCTAATTGCCTGCTTAATTAGCTGCCTTATTGCCTGCCTAATTGCCTGCCTGATTGTATGCCTAATTAACTGCCTAATTGCCTGCCTAAATAACTGCCTAATTGCCTGTCTAATTAACTGACTAAATAACTGCCTAATTGCCTCCCTAATTAACTGCCAAATGGCCTGCCTAATTGCCTGCCTGCCTAATTGCCTGCTTAATTGCCTGCTTAATTGCCTGCCTAATTGCTGCCTAATTGCCTGCCTAATTGCCGGCCTAATTGCCGGCCTAATTGCTTGTCTTATTGCCTGCCTAATTAACTGCCTAATTGCCCGCTTAAATTGCCTGCCTAATTAACTGCCTACTGCCTGTCTAATTGCCTGCCTAATTGTATGCCTAATTAACTGCCAAATTGCCTGCCTAATTAACTGCCTCATTGCCTGCCTTATTAACTGCCTAATTAACTGCCTAATTGCCTGCCTAATTGCCTGCTTAATTAGCTGCCTTATTGCCTGCCTAATTGCCTGCCTGATTGCCTGCCTAATTAAGTGCCTATTTATCTGCCTAATTGCCTGCCTAATTGTATGCCTAATTAACTGCCTAATTGCCTGCCTAATTAACTGCCTAATTGCCTACCTTATTAACTGCCTAATTGCCTGCCTTATTGCCTGCCTAATTGTCTGCCTTATTACCTGCCTAATTACCTGCCTAATTACCTGCCTAATTGCATGTCTAATTGCCTGCCTAATGAACTGCCTAATTAACTGCCTTATTGCCTTGCTAATTACTGCCTAATTGCCTGCCTAATTGCCTGCCTAATTAACAGCCTAATTGCCTGCCTAATTTAGTGCCTAATTAACTGCCTAATTGCCTTCCTAATTGACTGCCTAATTGCCTGCCTAATTAGCTGCCTAATTGCCTGCCTTATTGCCTGCCTAATTGCCTTCCTAATTGCCTGCCTAATTGCCTGCCTGCCTAATTGCCTGTCTATTTGCCTGCCTGTCTAAATGCCTGCCCTATTGTCTGCCTAATTGCCTGCCTAATAAACTGCCTAATTGCCTTCCTAATAAACTGCCTAATTGCCTGCTTAATTGCTTTCCTTATTGCCTGCCTAATTGCCTGCCTAATTGCCTGCCAATTTGCCCGCATAATAACCTCCTTAATTACCTGCCTAATTAACTGCCTTATTGCCTGCCTAATTGCCTATCTAATTGCCTGCCTAATTGTATGCATTATTAACTGCCTAATTAGCTGCTTAATTAACTGCCTAATTGCCTGCCTATTTAAGTGCCTAATTAACTGCTAATTGCCTGCTTAATTGCTTGCCTAATAAACTGCCTAATTGCCCGCTTAATTGACTGCCTAATTAACTGCCTTATTGCCTGTCTAATTGCCTGACTTATTGTATGCCTAATTAACTGCCTAATTGCCTGCCTAATTAACTGCCCAATTGCCTGCCTTATTAACTGCCTAATTGCCTGCCTAATTAACTGCCTTATTGCCTGCCTAATTGCCTGCCTTATTGCTTGCCTAATTAACTGCCCAATTGCCTGCCTTATTGCCTGCCTAATTGCCTGCCTAATTGCCTGCTTAATAAACTGCCTAATTGCCTACCTAATTTCCTGCCTAATTAAGTGCCTAATTAACTGCCTAATTGTCTATTTAATTGCCTGCTTAAATGTATGCCTTATTAACTGCCTAATTGTCTGCCTAATTAACTGCCTAATTGCCTGCCTAATTACTGCCTAATTGCCTGCCTAATTGACTGCCTAATTGCCTGCCTAATTATCTGCGTAATAAACTGCCTTATGCCTGCCTAATTAACTGCATAATTGATTGCCTAATTGTTTGCCTGTCTAATAGCCTGCCTAATTGCCAGCCTAAGTTCCTGTATCATTAACTGCCTATTTGCCTGCCTAATAAACTGCCTAATTGCCTACCTAATTTCCTGCCTAATTAAGTGCCTAATTAACTGCCTAATTGTCTATCTAATTGCCTGCTTAATTGTATGCCTTATTAACTGCCTAAATGTCTGCCTAATTAACTGCCTAATTGCCTGCCTAATTAAGTGTCTAATTAACTGCCTAATTGCCAGCTTAATTGCCTGCCTAATTAACTGCCTAATTGATAGCTTAATTGCCTGCCTAATTGCCTGCCTAATTAACTGCCTTACTGCCTGCCTAATTGCCTATCTAATTGCCTTATTAACTGCCTAATTACCTGCCTAATTAAGTGCCTAATTAACTGCCTAATTGCCTGCATTGTTAACTGCCTAATTGCCTGCCTAATTGTTTGCCTGTCTAATAGTCTGCCTAATTGCCTGCCTAAGTGCCTGCCTAATTAACTGCCTAATTGCCTGCCTAATAAACTGCCTAATTACCTGCGTAATTATCTGCCTAATAAACTGCCTAATTGCCTGCCTTATTGCCTGCCTAAATAAATGCCTAATTGCCTGCCTTATTAACTGCCTAATTAACTGCCTAATTATCTGCCTAATAAACTGCCTAATTGCCTGCCTAAATGCCTGCCTAATTGCCTGCTTAATCGCCTGCTTAATTGCTTGCCTAATTGCCTGCCTAATATACTGCCTAATTGCCCGCTTTATTGCCTGCCTAATTAACTGCCTTCTGCCTGTCTAATTGCCTTCCTAATTTACTGCATAATTACTTGCCTAATTGCCCGCTAAATTGCCTGCTTAATTGCCTGCCTAATTAACTGCCTAAATGCCTGCCTAATTAACTGCCTAATTGCCTGCCTAATTAAATGCCTAATTGCCTTCCTATTTAACTGCCTAATTGCCTGCCTTATTAACTGCCTAATTGCCTGCCTGATTGTTTGCCTGTGTAATAATCTGCCTAATTAACTGCCTAATAGCCTGCCTAATTAACTGCCTAATTGCCTGCCTAATTAACTGCCTAATTGCAAACCTAATAAAGTGCCTAATTAACTGCCTAATTTCCTGCCTAATTTCCTGCCTAATTAACTGCCTAATTGTCTGCCTAATTGTCTGCCTGTCTAATATCCTGCCTGATTGCCTGCCTAAGTGCCTGCCTAATTAACCGCCTAATTGCCTGCCTAATTAACTGCCGTATTGCCTGCCTAATTAACTGCATGATTGCCTGCCAAATTAACTGTCTAATTGCCTGCCTAATTGCCTGCCCAATTAACTGCCTAATTGCCTGCCTTATTGCCTGCCTAATTGCCTATCTAATTGCCTACCTTATTGTATGCCTAATTAACTGCCAAATTGCCTGCCTTATTAAGTGCCTAATTAACTGCCTAATTGCCTGCCTAAATAACTGCCTTATTGCCTGTCTAATTAACTGCCTATTGTCTGCCTAATTGGCTATCTAAATGACTGCCTAATTGTATGCCTATTTAACTGCCTAATTGACCGCTTAATTGCCTGCCTAATTGCCTGCTTAATTAACTGCCTTATTGCCTGCCTACTTGCCTGCCTGATTGTATGCCTAATTAACTGCCTAATTGCCTGCCTAAATAACTGCCTAATGGCCTGCCTAATTGCCTGCCTGCCTTATTGCCTGCCTGCCTGCCTAATTGCCTGCCTGCCTAATTGCCTGCCTAATTGCCTGCCTAATTGCCTGCCTGCCTAATTGCCTGCCTGCCTAATTGCCTGCCTGCCTAATTGCCTGTTTAATTCCCTGCCTAATTGCCTGCCTGTCTAAATGCCTGCCTTATTGCCAGCCTAATTGCCTGCCTTATAAACTGCCTAATTGCCTTCCTAAAAACTGCCTAATTGCCTGTATAATTGCCTGCCTAATTGCCTGCCTAATTGTCTGCCTAATTAAGTGCCTAATTAACTACCTAATTGCCTGCCTAATTAAGTGCCTAATTAAATGCCTTATTGCCTGCCTAAATATCTGCCTAATTGCCTGCCTAATTGCCTGCCTGCCTAATTGCCTGTCTAATTGCATGCCTAATTGCCTGCCTAATTGCCGCCTAATTGCCTGCCTAATTGCCGGCCTAATTGCCGGCTTAATTGCTTGCCTAATTGCTTGTCTAATTGCCTGCCTAATTAACTGCCTATTTGCCCGCTTAAATTGCCTGCCTAATTAACTGCCTTCTGCCTGTCTAATTGCCTGCCTAATTGTATGACTAATTAACTGCCAAATTGCCTGCCTAATTAACTGCCTAATTTCCTGTTTTATTAACTGCCTAATTAACTGCCTAATTGCCTGCCTAATTGCCTGCCTAATTAACTGCCTAATTGCCTGCAAAATTGCCTGCCTAATTGCCTGCCTGCCTAATTGCCTGCCTATTTGCCTGCCTGTCTAAATGCCTGCCCTATTGTCTGCCTAATTTCCTGCCTAATAAACTGCCTAATTGCCTTCCTAATAAACTGCCTAATTGCCTGCCTAATTGCTTGCCTTATTGCCTGCCTAATTGCCTGCCTAATTGCCTGCCTAATTGCCCGCCAAATAACCTCCTTAATTTTCTGCCTAATTAACTGCCTTATTGCCTGCCAAATTGCCTAATTAATTGCCTGCCTAATTGTATGCATAATTAACTGCCTAATTGCCTGCCTAATTAAGTGCCTAATTAACTGCTAATTGCCTGCTTAATTGCTTGCCTAATAAACTGCCTAATTGCCCGCTTAATTGTCTGCCTAATTAACTGCCTTATTGCCTGTCTAATTGCCTGACTTATTGTATGCCTAATTAACTGCCTAATTGCCTGCCTAATTAACTGCCCAATTGCCTGCCTTATTAACTGCATAATTACCTGCCTAATTTACTGCCTAATTGCCCGCTTAATTGCCTGCCTAATTGCCTGCCTAATTAACTGCCTAATTAACTGCCTAATTGACTGCCTAATTGCCTGCCTAATTATCTGCCTAATTGCCTGCCTAATTGCCTGCTTAAATGCCTGCCTAATTGCCTGCCTAATTGCCTGCATAATTACTTACCTAATTAACTGCCTAATTACCCGCTAAATTGCATGCCTAATTGCCTCCCTAATTAACTGCCTAATTGCCTGCCTAGCTATTTGCCTGATTGCCTGCCTATTTAACTGCCTAAATGCCTGGCTAATTATATGCCTAATTGCCTGCCTAATTAACTGCCTAATTGCCTGCCTAATTAGGTGCCTAATTAACTGCCTAATTGTCTATTATATTGCCTGCCTAATTGTATGCCTTATTAACTGCCTAATTGCCTGCCTAATTAACTGCCAAATTGCCTGCCTTATAAAGTGCAAAATTACCTGCCAATTTGCCTGCCTAATTAACTGCCTAATTGCCTGCCTAATTAACTGCCTAATTGCCTGCCTAATTAACAGCCTAATTGCCAGCCTAATAAACTGCCTAATTGCCTGCCTAATTGCCTGCCTAATTTCCTGCCTAATTAAGTGCCTAATTAACTGCCTAATTGTCTATCTTATTGCCTGCCTAATTGTATGCCTTATTAACTGCCTAATTGCCTGCCTAATTAACTGCCAAATTAACTGCCTATTTGCCTGCCTTAGTAACTGCCTAATTGCCTGCCTAATTGTTTGCCTGTCTAATAGTCTGCCTAATTGCCTGCCTAAGTGCCTGCCTAATTAACTGCCTAATTGCCTGCCTAAAAACTGCCTAATTACCTGCGTAATTATCTGCCTAATAAACTGCCTAATTAACTGCCTAATTGCCTGCCTAATTGCCTGCCTAATTGCCTGCCTAATTAACTGCCTAATTTCCTGGCTAATTATTGCCTAATTGCCTGCCTAATTGACTGCCTAATTGCCTGCCTAATTATCTGCCTAATTGCCTGCCTAAATGCCTGCCTAATTGCCTGCCTAATTGCCTGCCTAATTGCCTGCATAATTACTTACCTAATTAACTGCCTAATTACCCGCTATATTGCCTGCCTAATTGCCTCCCTAATTAACTGCCTAATTGCCTGCCTAATTATTTGCCTGAATGCCGGCCTATTTAACTGCCTAAATGCCTGGCTAATTATATGCCTTATTGCCTGCCTAATTAACTGCCTAATTGCCTGCCTAATTAAGTGCCTAATTAACTGTCTAATTGTCTATCTTATTGCCTGCCTAATTGTATGCCTTATTAACTGCCTAATTGCCTGCCTAATTAACTGCCAAATTGCCTGCCTAATAAAGTGCAAAATTACCTGCCAATTTGCCTGCCTAATTAACTGCCTAATTGCCTGCCTAATTAACTGCCTAATTGCCTGCCTAATTAACTGCCTAATTGCCAGCCTAATAAACTGCCTAATTGCCTGCCTAATTAACTGCCTAATTACCTGCCTAATTAAGTGCCTAATTGTCTATCTTATTGCCTGCCTAATTGTATGCCTTATTAACTGCCTAATTGCCTGCCTAATTAACTGCCAAATTGCCTGCCTAATAAAGTGCGAAATTACCTGCCAATTTGCCTGCCTAATTAACTGCCTAATTGCCTGCCTAATTAACTGCCTAATTGCCTGCCTAATTAACTGCCTAATTGCCAGCCTAATAAACTGCCTAATTGCCTGCCTAATTAACTGCCTAATTGCCTGCCTAATTAACTGCCTAATTGCCTGCCTAATTAACTGCCTAATTTCCTGGCTAATTATTGCCTAATTGCCTGCCTAATTGACTGCCTAATTGCCTGCCTAATTATCTGCCTAATTGCCTGCCTAATTGCCTGCCTAAATGCCTGCCTAATTGCCTGCCTAATTGCCTGCATAATTACTTACCTAATTAACTGCCTAATTACCCGCTAAATTGCCTGCCTAATTGCCTCCCTAATTAACTGCCTAATTGCCTGCCTAATTATTTGCCTGAATGCCTGCCTATTTAACTGCCTAAATGCCTGGCTAATTATATGCCTAATTGCCTGCCTAATTAACTGCCTAATTGCCAGCCTAATAAACTGCCTAATTGCCTGCCTAATTGCCTGCCTAATTTCCTGCCTAATTAAGTGCCTAATTAACTGCCTAATTGTCTATCTTATTGCCTGCCTAATTGTATGCCTTATTAACTAACTAATTGCCTGCCTAATTAACTGCCAAATTGCCTGCCTAATAAAGTGCAATATTACCTGCCAATTTGCCTGCCTAATTAACTGCCTAATTGCCTGCCTAATTAAGTGCCTAATTAACTGCCTAATTGCCTGCCTTAGTAACCTAATTGCCTGCCTAATTGTTTGCCTGTCTAATAGTCTGCCTAATTGTCTGCCTAAGTGCCTGCCTAATTAACTGCCTAATTGCCTGCCTAATAAACTGCCAAATTACCTGCGTAATTATCTGCCTAATAAACTACCTAATTGCCTGCCTAAATAAATGCCTAATTGCCTGCCTAATTACCTGCCTAATTGCCTGCCTAATTGCCTGCCTAATTACCTGCCTAATTGCCTGCCTAATTGCCTGCCTAATTGCCTGCCTAATTGCCTGCCTAATTAACTGCCTAATTGCCTGCCTTAGTAACTGCCTAATTGCCTGCCTAATTGTTTGCCTGTCTAATAGTCTGCCTAATTGCCTGCCTAAGTGCCTGCCTAATTAACTGCCTAATTGCCTGCCTAATAAACTGCCTAATTACCTGCGTAATTATCTGCCTAATAAACTACCTAATTGCCTGCCTAAATAAATGCCTAATTGCCTGCCTAATTACCTGCCTAATTGCCTGCCTAATTGCCTGCCTAATTAACTGCCTTACTGCCTGCCTAATTGCCTATCTAATTGACTCCCTTATTGTATGCCTAATTAAGTACCTAATTGCCTGCCTAATTAAGTGCCTAATAAACTGACTAATTGCCTGCATTATTAACTGCCTAATTGCCTGCCTAATTGTTTGCCTGTCTAATAGTCTGCCTAATTGCCTGCCTAAGTGCCTGCCTAATTAACTGCCTAATTGCCTGCCTAATAAACTGCCTAATTAGCTGCGTAATTATCTGCCTAATAAACTGCCTAATTGCCTGCCTTATTGCCTGCCTAAATAAATGCCTAATTGCCAAGCCTAATTTCCTGCATAATTACTTGCTTAATTAACTACCTAATTGCCCGCTAAATTGCCTGCCTAATTGCCTGCCTAATTAACTGCCTAAATGCCTGCCTAATTAAATGCCTAATTGCCTGCCTAATTAACTGCCTAATTGCCTTCCTAATTAACTGCCTAATTGCCTGCCTAATTAACTGCCTAATTGCCTGCCTGATTGTTTGCCTGTCTAATAGTCTGCGTAATTGCCTGCCTAAAAGCCTGCCTAATTAACTGCCTCTTTGCCTGCCTAATTAACTGCCTAATTGCCTGCCTAATTAACTGCCTAATTGCAAACCTAATAAAGTGCCTAATTAACTGCCTAATTTCCTGCCTAATTTCCTGCCTAATTAACTGCCTAATTGCCTGCCTAATTGTCTGCCTGTCTAATATCCTGCCTAATTGCCTGCCTAAGTGCCTGCCTAATTAACCGCCTAATTGCCTGCCTAATTAACTGCCTTATTGCCTGCCTAATTAACTGCATGATTGCCTGCCTAATTAACTGTCTAATTGCCTGCCTAATTGCCTGCCCAATTAACAGCCTAATTGCCTGCCTAATTACTGCCTTATTGCCTGCCTAATTGCCTATCTAAATGACTGCCTAATTGTATGCCTAATTAACTGCCTAATTGACCGCTTAATTGCCTGCCTAATTGCCTGCTTAATTAGCTGCCTTATTGCCTGCCTAATTGCCTGCCTGATTGTATGCCTAATTAACTGCCTAATTGCCTGCCTAAATAACTGCCTAATTGCCTGTCTAATTAACTGACTAAATAACTGCCTAATTGCCTCCCTAATTAACTGCCAAATGGCCTGCCTAATTGCCTGCCTGCCTAATTGCCTGCTTAATTGCCTGCCTAATTGCCTGCCTAATTGCTGCCTAATTGCCTGCCTAATTGCCGGCCTAATTGCCGGCCTAATTGCTTGTCTTATTGCCTGCCTAATTAACTGCCTAATTGCCCGCTTAAATTGCCTGCCTAATTAACTGCCTACTGCCTGTCTAATTGCCTGCCTAATTGTATGCCTAATTAACTGCCAAATTGCCTGCCTAATTAACTGCCTCATTGCCTGCCTTATTAACTGCCTAATTAACTGCCTAATTGCCTGCCTAATTGCCTGCTTAATTAGCTGCCTTATTGCCTGCCTAATTGCCTGCCTGATTGCCTGCCTAATTAAGTGCCTATTTATCTGCCTAATTGCCTGCCTAATTGTATGCCTAATTAACTGCCTAATTGCCTGCCTAATTAACTGCCTAATTGCCTGCCTTATTAACTGCCTAATTGCCTGCCTTATTGCCTGCCTAATTGTCTGCCTTATTACCTGCCTAATTACCTGCCTAATTACCTGCCTAATTGCATGACTAATTGCCTGCCTAATGAACTGCCTAATTAACTGCCTTATTGCCTTGCTAATTAACTGCCTAATTGCCTGCCTAATTGCCTGCCTAATTAACAGCCTAATTGCCTGCCTAATTTAGTGCCTAATTAACTGCCTAATTGCCTTCCTAATTGACTGCCTAATTGCCTGCCTAATTAGCTGCCTAATTGCCTGCCTTATTGCCTGCCTAATTGCCTTCCTAATTGCCTGCCTAATTGCCTGCCTGCCTAATTGCCTGTCTATTTGCCTGCCTGTCTAAATGCCTGCCCTATTGTCTGCCTAATTGCCTGCCTAATAAACTGCCTAATTGCCTTCCTAATAAACTGCCTAATTGCCTGCTTAATTGCTTGCCTTATTGCCTGCCTAATTGCCTGCCTAATTGCCTGCCAATTTGCCCGCATAATAACCTCCTTAATTACCTGCCTAATTAACTGCCTTATTGCCTGCCTAATTGCCTATCTAATTGCCTGCCTAATTGTATGCATTATTAACTGCCTAATTAGCTGCTTAATTAACTGCCTAATTGCCTGCCTATTTAAGTGCCTAATTAACTGCTTATTGCCTGCTTAATTGCTTGCCTAATAAACTGCCTAATTGCCCGCTTAATTGACTGCCTAATTAACTGCCTTATTGCCTGTCTAATTGCCTGACTTATTGTATGCCTAATTAACTGCCTAATTGCCTGCCTAATTAACTGCCCAATTGCCTGCCTTATTAACTGCCTAATTGCCTACCTAATTAACTGCCTTATTGCCTGCCTAATTGCCTGCCTTATTGCTTGCCTAATTAACTGCCCAATTGCCTGCCTTATTGCCTGCCTAATTGCCTGCCTAATTGCCTGCTTAATAAACTGCCTAATTGCCTACCTAATTTCCTGCCTAATTAAGTGCCTAATTAACTGCCTAATTGTCTATTTAATTGCCTGCTTAAATGTATGCCTTATTAACTGCCTAATTGTCTGCCTAATTAACTGCCTAATTGCCTGCCTAATTACTGCCTAATTGCCTGCCTAATTGACTGCCTAATTGCCTGCCTAATTATCTGCGTAATAAACTGCCTTATGCCTGCCTAATTAACTGCATAATTGATTGCCTAATTGTTTGCCTGTCTAATAGCCTGCCTAATTGCCAGCCTAAGTTCCTGTATCATTAACTGCCTATTTGCCTGCCTAATAAACTGCCTAATTGCCTACCTAATTTCCTGCCTAATTAAGTGCCTAATTAACTGCCTAATTGTCTATCTAATTGCCTGCTTAATTGTATGCCTTATTAACTGCCTAATTGTCTGCCTAATTAACTGCCTAATTGCCTGCCTAATTAAGTGTCTAATTAACTGCCTAATTGCCAGCTTAATTGCCTGCCTAATTAACTGCCTAATTGATAGCTTAATTGCCTGCCTAATTGCCTGCCTAATTAACTGCCTTACTGCCTGCCTAATTGCCTATCTAATTGCCTCCCTTATTGTGTGCCTAATTAAGTACCTAATTACCTGCCTAATTAAGTGCCTAATTAACTGCCTAATTGCCTGCATTGTTAACTGCCTAATTGCCTGCCTAATTGTTTGCCTGTCTAATAGTCTGCCTAATTGCCTGCCTATGTGCCTGCCTAATTAACTGCCTAATTGCCTGCCTAATAAACTGCCTAATTACCTGCGTAATTATCTGCCTAATAAACTGCCTAATTGCCTGCCTTATTGCCTGCCTAAATAAATGCCTAATTGCCTGCCTTATTAACTGCCTAATTAACTGCCTAATTATCTGCCTAATAAACTGCCTAATTGCCTGCCTAAATGCCTGCCTAATTGCCTGCTTAATCGCCTGCTTAATTGCTTGCCTAATTGCCTGCCTAATATACTGCCTAATTGCCCGCTTTATTGCCTGCCTAATTAACTGCCTTCTGCCTGTCTAATTGCCTTCCTAATTTCCTGCATAATTACTTGCCTAATTGCCCGCTAAATTGCCTGCTTAATTGCCTGCCTAATTAACTGCCTAAATGCCTGCCTAATTAACTGCCTAATTGCCTGCCTAATTAAATGCCTAATTGCCTTCCTATTTAACTGCCTAATTGCCTGCCTTATTAACTGCCTAATTGCCTGCCTGATTGTTTGCCTGTGTAATAATCTGCCTAATTAACTGCCTAATAGCCTGCCTAATTAACTGCCTAATTGCCTGCCTAATTAACTGCCTAATTGCAAACCTAATAAAGTGCCTAATTAACTGCCTAATTTCCTGCCTAATTTCCTGCCTAATTAACTGCCTAATTGTCTGCCTGTCTAATATCCTGCCTGATTGCCTGCCTAAGTGCCTGCCTAATTAACCGCCTAATTGCCTGCCTAATTAACTGCCGTATTGCCTGCCTAATTAACTGCATGATTGCCTGCCAAATTAACTGTCTAATTGCCTGCCTAATTGCCTGCCCAATTAACTGCCTAATTGCCTGCCTTATTGCCTGCCTAATTGCCTATCTAATTGCCTACCTTATTGTATGCCTAATTAACTGCTAAATTGCCTGCCTTATTAAGTGCCTAATTAACTGCCTAATTGCCTGCCTAAATAACTGCCTTATTGCCTGTCTAATTAACTGCCTATTGCCTGCCTAATTGGCTATCTAAATGACTGCCTAATTGTATGCCTATTTAACTGCCTAATTGACCGCTTAATTGCCTGCCTAATTGCCTACTTAATTAACTGCCTTATTGCCTGCCTAATTGCCTGCCTGATTGTATGCCTAATTAACTGCCTAATTGCCTGCCTAAATAACTGCCTAATGGCCTGCCTAATTGCCTGCCTGCCTTATTGCCTGCCTGCCTGCCTAATTGCCTGCCTGCCTAATTGCCTGCCTAATTGCCTGCCTAATTGCCTGCCTGCCTAATTGCCTGCCTGCCTAATTGCCTGCCTGCCTAATTGCCTGTTTAATTGCCTGCCTAATTGCCTGCCTGTCTAAATGCCTGCCTTATTGCCAGCCTAATTGCCTGCCTTATAAACTGCCTAATTGCCTTCCTAAAAACTGCCTAATTGCCTGTATAATTGCCTGCCTAATTGCCTGCCTAATTGTCTGCCTAATTAAGTGCCTAATTAACTACCTAATTGCCTGCCTAATTAAGTGCCTAATTAAATGCCTTATTGCCTGCCTAAATATCTGCCTAATTGCCTGCCTAATTGCCTGCCTGCCTAATTGCCTGTCTAATTGCATGCCTAATTGCCTGCCTAATTGCCGCCTAATTGCCTGCCTAATTGCCGGCCTAATTGCCGGCCTAATTGCCGGCTTAATTGCTTGCCTAATTGCTTGTCTAATTGCCTGCCTAATTAACTGCCTAATTGCCCGCTTAAATTGCCTGCCTAATTAACTGCCTTCTGCCTGTCTAATTGCCTGCCTAATTGTATGACTAATTAACTGCCAAATTGCCTGCCTAATTAACTGCCTAATTTCCTGTTTTATTAACTGCCTAATTAACTGCCTAATTGCCTGCCTAATTGCCTGCCTAATTAACTGCCTAATTGCCTGCAAAATTGCCTGCCTAATTGCCTGCCTGCCTAATTGCCTGCCTGCCTAATTGCCTGCCTATTTGCCTGCCTGTCTAAATGCCTGCCCTATTGTCTGCCTAATTTCCTGCCTAATAAACTGCCTAATTGCCTTCCTAATAAACTGCCTAATTGCCTGCCTAATTGCTTGCCTTATTGCCTGCCTAATTGCCTGCCTAATTGCCTGCCTAATTGCCCGCCTAATAACCTCCTTAATTTTCTGCCTAATTAACTGTCTTATTGCCTGCCAAATTGCCTAATTAATTGCCTGCCTAATTGTATGCATAATTAACTGCCTAATTGCCTGCCTAATTAAGTGCCTAATTAACTGCTAATTGCCTGCTTAATTGCTTGCCTAATAAACTGCCTAATTGCCCGCTTAATTGTCTGCCTAATTAACTGCCTTATTGCCTGTCTAATTGCCTGACTTATTGTATGCCTAATTAACTGCCTAATTGCCTGCCTAATTAACTGCCCAATTGCCTGCCTTATTAACTGCATAATTACCTGCCTAATTTACTGCCTAATTGCCCGCTTAATTGCCTGCCTAATTGCCTGCCTAATTAACTGCCAGATTGCCTGTCTAATTGCCTGCCTAATTGTATGCCTTATTAACTGCCTAATTGCCTGCCTAATTAACTGCCTAATTGCCTGCCTAATTGCTTGCCTAATTAACTTACCAATTAATTTTATAACTGCCTGCCTTAATGCCTGTCTACTTGCCTACCTAATTGCCTGCCTAATTGCCTGCCTAATTGCCTGCCTATTTGCCTGCCTGTCTAAATGCCTGCCTTATTGTCTGCCTAATTGCCTGCCTAATTAGCTGCCTAATTGCCTGTCTTATTGCCTGCCTAATTGCCTTCCTAATTGCCTGCCTAATTGCCTGCCTGCCTATTTGCCTGCCCATTTGCCTGCCTAATTAACTGCCTAACTGCCTGCCTTATTGCCTGCTTAATTGCCTACCTAATTGCCAGCCTGCCTAATTGCCTGCCTATTTGCCTGCCTGTCTAAATGTCTGCCTTATTGTCTGCCTAATTGCCTGCATAATAAACTGCCTAATTGTTTTCTTAACTAACTGCCTAATTGCCTGCCTAATTGCTTGCCTTATTGCCGGCCTAATGGCCTGCCTAATTGCCTGTCTAATTGTCCGCCTAATTACCTGCTTAATTACCTGCCTTATTGCCTGCCTAATTGCCTATCTAATTGCCTGCCTAATTGTATGCATAATTAACTGCTTAATTGCTTGTCTAATTAACTGCCTAATTGCCCGCTTAATTGCCTGCCTAATTAACTGCCTAATTGTTAGCTAATTTCCTTCCTAATTGCCTGCCTAATTAACTGCCTTACTGCCTGCCTAACTGCCTATCTAATTGCCTCCCTTATTGTATGCCTTATTAACTACCTAATTGCCTGCCTAATTAAGTGCCTAATTGCCTGACTTTCTTAATTCCAGCCTTATTGCCAGCCAAATTGCCTGCCTAATAAACTGCCTAATTGTATGCCTAATTAACTGCCTAATTGCCTGCCATATTGCCTGCCTAATTGCCTGCCTAATTGCCTGCCTAATTACCTGCCTAATTGCCTGTCTAATCGCCTGCCTAATTGCCTGCCTAATTGCTTCCCTAATTGCCTGCCTAATTAACTGCCTTATTGCTTGCCTAATTAAATGCCTAATTGCCTGCCTAATTGCCTGCCTAATTGCCTGCCTGCCTAATTGCCTGCAAAATTCCCTGCCAGTCTAAATGCCTGCCTTATTGCCAGCCTAATTAACTGCCTTACTGCCTGCCTAATTGCCTATCTAATTGCCTCCCTTATTGTGTGCCTAATTAAGTACCTAATTACTTGCCTAATTAAGTGCCTAATTAACTGCCTAATTGCCTGCATTGTTAACTGCCTAATTGCCTGCCTAATTGTTTGCCTGTCTAATAGTCTGCCTAATTGCCTGCCTAAGTGCCTGCCTAATTAACTGCCTAATTGCCTGCCTAATAAACTGCCTAATTACCTGCGTAATTATCTGCCTAATAAACTGCCTAATTGCCTGCCTTATTGCCTGCCTAAATAAATGCCTAATTGCCTGCCTTATTAACTGCCTAATTAACTGCCTAATTATCTGCCTAATAAACTGCCTAATTGCCTGCCTAAATGCCTGCCTAATTGCCTGCTTAATCGCCTGCTTAATTGCTTGCCTAATTGCCTGCCTAATATACTGCCTAATTGCCCGCTTTATTGCCTGCCTAATTAACTGCCTTCTGCCTGTCTAATTGCCTTCCTAATTTCCTGCATAATTACTTGCCTAATTGCCCGCTAAATTGCCTGCTTAATTGCCTGCCTAATTAACTGCCTAAATGCCTGCCTAATTAACTGCCTAATTGCCTGCCTAATTAAATGCCTAATTGCCTTCCTATTTAACTGCATAATTGCCTGCCTTATTAACTGCCTAATTGCCTGCCTGATTGTTTGCCTGTGTAATAATCTGCCTAATTAACTGCCTAATAGCCTGCCTAATTAACTGCCTAATTGCCTGCCTAATTAACTGCCTAATTGCAAACCTAATAAAGTGCCTAATTAACTGCCTAATTTCCTGCCTAATTAACTGCCTAATTGTCTGCCTAATTGTCTGCCTGTCTAATATCCTGCCTGATTGCCTGCCTAAGTGCCTGCCTAATTAACCGCCTAATTGCCTGCCTAATTAACTGCCGTATTGCCTGCCTAATTAACTGCATGATTGCCTGCCAAATTAACTGTCTAATTGCCTGCCTAATTGCCTGCCCAATTAAATGCCTAATTGCCTGCCTTATTGCCTGCCTAATTGCCTATCTAATTGCCTACCTTATTGTATGCCTAATTAACTGCCAAATTGCCTGCCTTATTAAGTGCCTAATTAACTGCCTAATTGCCTGCCTAAATAACTGCCTTATTGCCTGTCTAATTAACTGCCAATTGCCTGCCTAATTGGCTATCTAAATGACTGCCTAATTGTATGCCTATTTAACTGCCTAATTGACCGCTTAATTGCCTGCCTAATTGCCTGCTTAATTAACTGCCTTATTGCCTGCCTAATTGCCTGCCTGATTGTATGCCTAATTAACTGCCTAATTGCCTGCCTAAATAACTGCCTAATGGCCTGCCTAATTGCCTGCCTGCCTTATTGCCTGCCTGCCTGCCTAAATGCCTGCCTGCCTAATTGCCTGCCTAATTGCCTGCCTAATTGCCTGCCTGCCTAATTGCCTGCCTGCCTAATTGCCTTTTTAATTGCCTGCCTAATTGCCTGCCTGTCTAAATGCCTGCCTTATTGCCAGCCTAATTGCCTGCCTTATAAACTGCCTAATTGCCTTCCTAAAAACTGCCTAATTGCCTGTATAATTGCCTGCCTAATTGCCTGCCTAATTGTCTGCCTAATTAAGTGCCTAATTAACTACCTAATTGCCTGCCTAATTAAGTGCCTAATTAAATGCCTTATTGCCTGCCTAAATATCTGCCTAATTGCCTGCCTAATTGCCTGCCTGCCTAATTGCCTGTCTAATTGCATGCCTAATTGCCTGCCTAATTGCCGCCTAATTGCCTGCCTAATTGCCGGCCTAATTGCCGGCTTAATTGCTTGCCTAATTGCTTGTCTAATTGCCTGCCTAATTAACTGCCTAATTGCCCGCTTAAATTGCCTGCCGAATTAACTGCCTTCTGCCTGTCTAATTGCCTGCCTAATTGTATGACTAATTAACTGCCAAATTTCCTGCCTAATTAACTGCCTAATTTCCTGTTTTATTAACTGCCTAATTAACTGCCTAATTGCCTGCCTAATTGCCTGCCTAATTAACTGCCTAATTGCCTGCAAAATTGCCTGCCTAATTGCCTGCCTGCCTAATTGCCTGCCTATTTGCCTGCCTGTCTAAATGCCTGCCCTATTGTCTGCCTAATTTCCTGCCTAATAAACTGCCTAATTGCCTTCCTAATAAACTGCCTAATTGCCTGCCTAATTGCTTGCCTTATTGCCTGCCTAATTGCCTGCCTAATTGCCTGCCTAATTGCCCGCCTAATAACCTCCTTAATTTTCTGCCTAATTAACTGCCTTATTGCCTGCCAAATTGCCTAATTAATTGCCTGCCTAATTGTATGCATAATTAACTGCCTAATTGCCTGCCTAATTAAGTGCCTAATTAACTGCTAATTGCCTGCTTAATTGCTTGCCTAATAAACTGCCTAATTGCCCGCTTAATTGTCTGCCTAATTAACTGCCTTATTGCCTGTCTAATTGCCTGACTTATTGTATGCCTAATTAACTGCCTAATTGCCTGCCTAATTAACTGCCCAATTGCCTGCCTTATTAACTGCATAATTACCTGCCTAATTTACTGCCTAATTGCCCGCTTAATTGCCTGCCTAATTGCCTGCCTAATTAACTGGCAGATTGCCTGTCTAATTGCCTGCCTAATTGTATGCCTTATTAACTGCCTAATTGCCTGCCTAATTAACTGCCTAATTGCCTGCCTAATTGCTTGCCTAATTAACTGCCCAATTAATTTTCTAACTGCCTGCCTTAATGCCTGTCTACTTGCCTACCTAATTGCCTGCCTAATTGCCTGCCTAATTGCCTGCCTATTTGCCTGGCTGTCTAAATGCCTGCCTTATTGTCTGCCTAATTGCCTGCCTAATTAGCTGCCTGCCTATTTGCCTGCCCATTTGCCTGCCTAATTAACTGCCTAACTGCCTGCCTTATTGCCTGCTCAATTGCCTACATAATTGCCAGCCTGCCTAATTGCCTGCCTATTTGCCTGCCTGTCTAAATGCCTGCCTTATTGTCTGCCTAATTGCCTGCATAATAAACTGCCTAATTGTTTTCTTAACTAACTGCCTAATTGCCTGCCTAATTGCTTGCCTTATTGCCGGCCTAATGGCCTGCCTAATTGCCTGTCTAATTGTCCGCCTAATTACCTGCTTAATTACCTGCCTTATTGCCTGCCTAATTGCCTATCTAATTGCCTGCCTAATTGTATGCATAATTAACTGCTTAATTGCTTGTCTAATTAACTGCCTAATTGCCCGCTTAATTGCCTGCCTAATTAACTGCCTAATTGTTAGCTAATTTCCTGCCTAATTGCCTGCCTAATTAACTGCCTTACTGCCTGCCTAACTGCCTATCTAATTGCCTCCCTTATTGTATGCCTTATTAACTACCTAATTGCCTGCCTAATTAAGTGCCTAATTGCCTGACTTTCTTAATTCCAGCCTTATTGCCAGCCAAATTGCCTGCCTAATAAACTGCTTAATTGTATGCCTAATTAACTGCCTAATTGCCTGCCATATTGCCTGCCTAATTGCCTGCCTAATTGCCTGCCTAATTACCTGCCTAATTGCCTGTCTAATCGCCTGCCTAATTGCCTGCCTAATTGCTTCCCTAATTGCCTGCCTAATTAACTGCCTTATTGCTTGCCTAATTAAATGCCTAATTGCCTGCCTAATTGCCTGCCTAATTGCCTGCCTGCCTAATTGCCTGCAAAATTCCCTGCCAGTCTAAATGCCTGCCTTATTGCCAGCCTAATTGCCTGCTTAATAAACTGCCTAATTGCTTGCCTAATTAAGTGCCTAATTAACTGCCTAATTGCCTGCCTTATTTTTTGCTTAATTGCCTGCCTAATTGTTTGCCTGTCTAAAAGTCTGCCTAATTGCCTGCCTAAGTGCCTGCCTAATTAACTGCCTAATTGCCTGCCTAATAAACTGGCTAATTACCTGCGTAATTATCTGCCTAATAAACTGCCTAATTACCTGCCAAATTGCCTGCCTAATTCCCTGCCTAAATAAATGCGTAATTGCCTGCCTAATTAACTGCCTAATTGTCTATCTTATTGCCTGCCTAATTGTATGCCTTATTAACTGCCTAATTTACTGCCTAATTGCCTGCCTAATTGACTGCCTAATTGCCTGCCTAATTAACTGCCTAATTGCCTGCCTTAGTAACTGCCTAATTGCCTGCCTAATTGTTTGCCTGTCTAATAGTCTGCCTAATTGCCTGCCTAAGTGCCTGCCTAATTAACTGCCTAATTGCCTGCCTAAAAAACTGCCTAATTACCTGCGTAATTATCTGCCTTATAAACTGCCTAATTAACTGCCTAATTGCCTGCCTAATTGCCTGCCTAATTGCCTGCTTAAATGCCTGCCTAATTGCCTGCCTAATTTCCTGGCTAATTATTGCCTAATTGCCTGCCTAATTGACTGCCTAATTGCCTGCCTAATTATCTGCCTAATTGCCTGCCTAATTGCCTGCTTAAATGCCTGCCTAATTGCCTGCCTAATTGCCTGCATAATTGCCTGCTTAAATGCCTGCCTAATTGCCTGCCTAATTGCCTGCATAATTACTTACCTAATTAACTGCCTAATGACCCGCTAAATTGCCTGCCTAATTGCCTCCCTAATTAACTGCCTAATTGCCTGCCTAATTATTTGCCTGATTGCCTGCCTATTTAACTGCCTAAATGCCTGGCTAATTATATGCCTAATTGCCTGCCTAATTAACTGCCTAATTGCTTGCCTTATTAACTGCCTAATTGCCCGCTTAATTGCCTGCCTAATTGCCTGCTTAATTAACTGCCTAATTGCCCGCTTAATTGCCTGCCTAATTGCCTGCTTAATTAACTGCCTTATTGCCTGCCTAATTGCCTGCCTGATTGTATGCCTAATAAACTGCCTAATTGCCTTCCTAAAAACTGCCTAATTGCCTGTCTAATTGCGTGCCTAATTGCTGCTAAATTGCCTGCCTAATTGCTTGCCTAATTGTTTGCCTAATTGCCTGCCTAATTAACTGCCTATTTAATTGCCTAATAACCTGCCTAATTACATGCCTAATTGCCTGCCTAATTGCCTGCCTAATTGTCTGCCTAATTAAGTGCCTAATTAACTGCCTAATTGCCTGCCTTATTAACTGCCTAATTAACTGCCTAATTGCCTGCCTAATTATCTGCGTAATTGCCTGCCTAATTGTCTGCCTGTCTAATTTCCTGCTTAATTGCCTGCCTAAGTGCCTGCCTAATAAACTGCCTAATTGCCTGCCTAATTGCCTGCCCAATTAACTGCCTAATTGCCTGCCTAATTAACTGCCTTATTGCCTGCCTAATTGCCTATCTAATTGCCTACCTTATTGTATGCCTAATTAACTGCCTTATTGCCTGCCTAATTAAGTGCCTAATTAACTGCCTAATTGCCTGCCTAATTAACTGCCTTATTGCCTGCCTAATTGCCTGTCTAATTAACTGCCTATTGCCTGCCTTATTGCCTGCCTAATTGCCTGCCTAATTACCTGCCTAATTACCTGCCTAATTACCTGCCTAATTGCCTGTCTAATTGCCTGCCAATTAAACTGCCTAATGAACTGCCTAATTGCCTGCCTAATTAACTGCCTAATTGTCTGCCTAATTAACTGCCTAATTGCCTGCCTAATTAAGTGCCTAATTAACTGCCTAATTGCCTGCCTTAGTAACTGCCTAATTGCCTGCCTAATTGTTTGCCTGTCTAATAGTCTGCCTAATTGCCTGCCTAAGTGCCTGCCTAATTGCCTGTCTAATTGCCTGCCAATTAAACTGCCTAATGAACTGCCTAATTGCCTGCCTAATTAACTGCCTAATTGCCTGCCTAATTAACTGCCTAATTGCCTGCCTAATTAAGTGCCTAATTAACTGCCTAATTGCCTGCCTTAGTAACTGCCTAATTGCCTGCCTAATTGTTTGCCTGTCTAATAGTCTGCCTAATTGCCTGCCTAAGTGCCTGCCTAATTAACTGCCTAATTAACTGCCAAATTGCCTGCCTAATTAACTGCCTAATTGCCAGCCTAATAAACTGCCTAATTGCCTGCCTAATTAACTGCCTAATTGCCTGCAAAATTGCCTGCCTAATTGCCTGCCTGCCTAATTGCCTGCCTGCCTAATTGCCTGCCTATTTGCCTGCCTGTCTAAATGCCTGCCCTATTGTCTGCCTAATTTCCTGCCTAATAAACTGCCTAATTGCCTGCCTAATTGCTTGCCTTATTGCCTGCCTAATTGCCTGCCTAATTGCCTGCCTAATTGCCCGCCTAATAACCTCCTTAATTTTCTGCCTAATTAACTGTCTTATTGCCTGCCAAATTGCCTAATTAATTGCCTGCCTAATTGTATGCATAATTAACTGCCTAATTGCCTGCCTAATTAAGTGCCTAATTAACTGCTAATTGCCTGCTTAATTGCTTGCCTAATAAACTGCCTAATTGCCCGCTTAATTGTCTGCCTAATTAACTGCCTTATTGCCTGTCTAATTGCCTGACTTATTGTATGCCTAATTAACTGCCTAATTGCCTGCCTAATTAACTGCCCAATTGCCTGCCTTATTAACTGCATAATTACCTGCCTAATTTACTGCCTAATTGCCCGCTTAATTGCCTGCCTAATTGCCTGCCTAATTAACTGCCAGATTGCCTGTCTAATTGCCTGCCTAATTGTATGCCTTATTAACTGCCTAATTGCCTGCCTAATTAACTGCCTAATTGCCTGCCTAATTGCTTGCCTAATTAACTTACCAATTAATTTTATAACTGCCTGCCTTAATGCCTGTCTACTTGCCTACCTAATTGCCTGCCTAATTGCCTGCCTAATTGCCTGCCTATTTGCCTGCCTGTCTAAATGCCTGCCTTATTGTCTGCCTAATTGCCTGCCTAATTAGCTGCCTAATTGCCTGTCTTATTGCCTGCCTAATTGCCTTCCTAATTGCCTGCCTAATTGCCTGCCTGCCTATTTGCCTGCCCATTTGCCTGCCTAATTAACTGCCTAACTGCCTGCCTTATTGCCTGCTTAATTGCCTACCTAATTGCCAGCCTGCCTAATTGCCTGCCTATTTGCCTGCCTGTCTAAATGTCTGCCTTATTGTCTGCCTAATTGCCTGCATAATAAACTGCCTAATTGTTTTCTTAACTAACTGCCTAATTGCCTGCCTAATTGCTTGCCTTATTGCCGGCCTAATGGCCTGCCTAATTGCCTGTCTAATTGTCCGCCTAATTACCTGCTTAATTACCTGCCTTATTGCCTGCCTAATTGCCTATCTAATTGCCTGCCTAATTGTATGCATAATTAACTGCTTAATTGCTTGTCTAATTAACTGCCTAATTGCCCGCTTAATTGCCTGCCTAATTAACTGCCTAATTGTTAGCTAATTTCCTTCCTAATTGCCTGCCTAATTAACTGCCTTACTGCCTGCCTAACTGCCTATCTAATTGCCTCCCTTATTGTATGCCTTATTAACTACCTAATTGCCTGCCTAATTAAGTGCCTAATTGCCTGACTTTCTTAATTCCAGCCTTATTGCCAGCCAAATTGCCTGCCTAATAAACTGCCTAATTGTATGCCTAATTAACTGCCTAATTGCCTGCCATATTGCCTGCCTAATTGCCTGCCTAATTGCCTGCCTAATTACCTGCCTAATTGCCTGTCTAATCGCCTGCCTAATTGCCTGCCTAATTGCTTCCCTAATTGCCTGCCTAATTAACTGCCTTATTGCTTGCCTAATTAAATGCCTAATTGCCTGCCTAATTGCCTGCCTAATTGCCTGCCTGCCTAATTGCCTGCAAAATTCCCTGCCAGTCTAAATGCCTGCCTTATTGCCAGCCTAATTAACTGCCTTACTGCCTGCCTAATTGCCTATCTAATTGCCTCCCTTATTGTGTGCCTAATTAAGTACCTAATTACTTGCCTAATTAAGTGCCTAATTAACTGCCTAATTGCCTGCATTGTTAACTGCCTAATTGCCTGCCTAATTGTTTGCCTGTCTAATAGTCTGCCTAATTGCCTGCCTAAGTGCCTGCCTAATTAACTGCCTAATTGCCTGCCTAATAAACTGCCTAATTACCTGCGTAATTATCTGCCTAATAAACTGCCTAATTGCCTGCCTTATTGCCTGCCTAAATAAATGCCTAATTGCCTGCCTTATTAACTGCCTAATTAACTGCCTAATTATCTGCCTAATAAACTGCCTAATTGCCTGCCTAAATGCCTGCCTAATTGCCTGCTTAATCGCCTGCTTAATTGCTTGCCTAATTGCCTGCCTAATATACTGCCTAATTGCCCGCTTTATTGCCTGCCTAATTAACTGCCTTCAGCCTGTCTAATTGCCTTCCTAATTTCCTGCATAATTACTTGCCTAATTGCCCGCTAAATTGCCTGCTTAATTGCCTGCCTAATTAACTGCCTAAATGCCTGCCTAATTAACTGCCTAATTGCCTGCCTAATTAAATGCCTAATTGCCTTCCTATTTAACTGCATAATTGCCTGCCTTATTAACTGCCTAATTGCCTGCCTGATTGTTTGCCTGTGTAATAATCTGCCTAATTAACTGCCTAATAGCCTGCCTAATTAACTGCCTAATTGCCTGCCTAATTAACTGCCTAATTGCAAACCTAATAAAGTGCCTAATTAACTGCCTAATTTCCTGCCTAATTAACTGCCTAATTGTCTGCCTAATTGTCTGCCTGTCTAATATCCTGCCTGATTGCCTGCCTAAGTGCCTGCCTAATTAACCGCCTAATTGCCTGCCTAATTAACTGCCGTATTGCCTGCCTAATTAACTGCATGATTGCCTGCCAAATTAACTGTCTAATTGCCTGCCTAATTGCCTGCCCAATTAAATGCCTAATTGCCTGCCTTATTGCCTGCCTAATTGCCTATCTAATTGCCTACCTTATTGTATGCCTAATTAACTGCCAAATTGCCTGCCTTATTAAGTGCCTAATTAACTGCCTAATTGCCTGCCTAAATAACTGCCTTATTGCCTGTCTAATTAACTGCCAATTGCCTGCCTAATTGGCTATCTAAATGACTGCCTAATTGTATGCCTATTTAACTGCCTAATTGACCGCTTAATTGCCTGCCTAATTGCCTGCTTAATTAACTGCCTTATTGCCTGCCTAATTGCCTGCCTGATTGTATGCCTAATTAACTGCCTAATTGCCTGCCTAAATAACTGCCTAATGGCCTGCCTAATTGCCTGCCTGCCTTATTGCCTGCCTGCCTGCCTAAATGCCTGCCTGCCTAATTGCCTGCCTAATTGCCTGCCTAATTGCCTGCCTGCCTAATTGCCTGCCTGCCTAATTGCCTTTTTAATTGCCTGCCTAATTGCCTGCCTGTCTAAATGCCTGCCTTATTGCCAGCCTAATTGCCTGCCTTATAAACTGCCTAATTGCCTTCCTAAAAACTGCCTAATTGCCTGTATAATTGCCTGCCTAATTGCCTGCCTAATTGTCTGCCTAATTAAGTGCCTAATTAACTACCTAATTGCCTGCCTAATTAAGTGCCTAATTAAATGCCTTATTGCCTGCCTAAATATCTGCCTAATTGCCTGCCTAATTGCCTGCCTGCCTAATTGCCTGTCTAATTGCATGCCTAATTGCCTGCCTAATTGCCGCCTAATTGCCTGCCTAATTGCCGGCCTAATTGCCGGCTTAATTGCTTGCCTAATTGCTTGTCTAATTGCCTGCCTAATTAACTGCCTAATTGCCCGCTTAAATTGCCTGCCGAATTAACTGCCTTCTGCCTGTCTAATTGCCTGCCTAATTGTATGACTAATTAACTGCCAAATTTCCTGCCTAATTAACTGCCTAATTTCCTGTTTTATTAACTGCCTAATTAACTGCCTAATTGCCTGCCTAATTGCCTGCCTAATTAACTGCCTAATTGCCTGCAAAATTGCCTGCCTAATTGCCTGCCTGCCTAATTGCCTGCCTATTTGCCTGCCTGTCTAAATGCCTGCCCTATTGTCTGCCTAATTTCCTGCCTAATAAACTGCCTAATTGCCTTCCTAATAAACTGCCTAATTGCCTGCCTAATTGCTTGCCTTATTGCCTGCCTAATTGCCTGCCTAATTGCCTGCCTAATTGCCCGCCTAATAACCTCCTTAATTTTCTGCCTAATTAACTGCCTTATTGCCTGCCAAATTGCCTAATTAATTGCCTGCCTAATTGTATGCATAATTAACTGCCTAATTGCCTGCCTAATTAAGTGCCTAATTAACTGCTAATTGCCTGCTTAATTGCTTGCCTAATAAACTGCCTAATTGCCCGCTTAATTGTCTGCCTAATTAACTGCCTTATTGCCTGTCTAATTGCCTGACTTATTGTATGCCTAATTAACTGCCTAATTGCCTGCCTAATTAACTGCCCAATTGCCTGCCTTATTAACTGCATAATTACCTGCCTAATTTACTGCCTAATTGCCCGCTTAATTGCCTGCCTAATTGCCTGCCTAATTAACTGGCAGATTGCCTGTCTAATTGCCTGCCTAATTGTATGCCTTATTAACTGCCTAATTGCCTGCCTAATTAACTGCCTAATTGCCTGCCTAATTGCTTGCCTAATTAACTGCCCAATTAATTTTCTAACTGCCTGCCTTAATGCCTGTCTACTTGCCTACCTAATTGCCTGCCTAATTGCCTGCCTAATTGCCTGCCTATTTGCCTGCCTGTCTAAATGCCTGCCTTATTGTCTGCCTAATTGCCTGCCTAATTAGCTGCCTGCCTATTTGCCTGCCTATTTGCCTGCCTAATTAACTGCCTAACTGCCTGCCTTATTGCCTGCTCAATTGCCTACATAATTGCCAGCCTGCCTAATTGCCTGCCTATTTGCCTGCCTGTCTAAATGCCTGCCTTATTGTCTGCCTAATTGCCTGCATAATAAACTGCCTAATTGTTTTCTTAACTAACTGCCTAATTGCCTGCCTAATTGCTTGCCTTATTGCCGGCCTAATGGCCTGCCTAATTGCCTGTCTAATTGTCCGCCTAATTACCTGCTTAATTACCTGCCTTATTGCCTGCCTAATTGCCTATCTAATTGCCTGCCTAATTGTATGCATAATTAACTGCTTAATTGCTTGTCTAATTAACTGCCTAATTGCCCGCTTAATTGCCTGCCTAATTAACTGCCTAATTGTTAGCTAATTTCCTGCCTAATTGCCTGCCTAATTAACTGCCTTACTGCCTGCCTAACTGCCTATCTAATTGCCTCCCTTATTGTATGCCTTATTAACTACCTAATTGCCTGCCTAATTAAGTGCCTAATTGCCTGACTTTCTTAATTCCAGCCTTATTGCCAGCCAAATTGCCTGCCTAATAAACTGCTTAATTGTATGCCTAATTAACTGCCTAATTGCCTGCCATATTGCCTGCCTAATTGCCTGCCTAATTGCCTGCCTAATTACCTGCCTAATTGCCT